>NW_027062672.1:824880-877802 GCF_032884065.1 Artemia franciscana
GTAAGTTGCCGTAAGTAAAGGTGGTGATGTCTAGTGCGGGCTAATCAACAAAAAACTTCAAAATCCTCAGAAAAACCGGTAATTTAAGGCATTACTTAAAGTTTATTTTAGCTCTTTGGATGCAAGTTTCGAGTAGGGACTATAAGAATGATTGATAAAACCCAGCAGATTAAATACGATTTTACGTTTTACTCTGACACAATCTTCCTATATTAGCTGTCTTACAAAACAAAATTGAGTCTTCGTCAGCATGGATACATACGCTGTCTGTGTCAACTAGAATTTCCCTGTGGACATTGAGATTGGCAAAGCCATTTATCCTACTTTCAGACGTCACGTTTCTTAGGTATGTCTTGATTCTCCGAAGTGTAAAAGGAGCGCTCTGTTGTGCTGGTCGATACAGGTATAGTGATTAAAATATTAAGTAAGATATGGATGTTCGGAGAGATTGCTTTGCCACAAATATTTAGAAAATCAGTTGCATTGACATGGTGTGCCTGTTCCGTTAGAGAAATTGTTGCCAAATTTTTCTTTCCGCCATCAAACGTTTAAGGTGTTGTTTTCCAAATCTTCTTCATAAATTTCGATCAACTTCAAAAATGGCTCTTTCATCTCTTTACTTTCTTCACTAATCTGTGGATAAGTGTGAAGCAAACAGTGAAACCCTTTTAAAATATTCTTGTGCTTTAAGAGACGTTCTTCTATAAAGTTTTATACTTTCAATCCAGAAGATGAATAAGTTAATTCTTTAAAATTGTTCTGTGCTTTCGGCTGAGACATTTCTTCTGTGTATCTGCCTGTCTACAATCCTTGTAACACTAATTGTAGTTCCATTCTTTTTGGCCAAATTTCCATTCAATTTGGCCAAAGAAAATAAAATCAGTGAAAACTAGAATGTTAAACTTTATTTTGCCGTGGGGGGAGGGAAGGTGTCAGCACGCCATAAGTTGAACACCTTACGAATCGTGCATGTTGTTTCAATATCTCTGGCGGGGTGTCCATATTGCTGATTGGACGGGTTCTCTTTGGTAACAAACGTAGTGAGAGCCAATTCAAGTTTGTTCCACTTCCTTTTTCGTAGCTCTTTAATGTTAACAATGCTTGATATAGCAACAGGGCCCTTGACTGATGCCTAGTGTTTTGCTCAATCTTTGACAAATTTTTAAGGCCTACTACCGCTCTATCTTGATAGGTCCATAGAACTTGCTTGCTTTTTTTTTTTTTTTTTTTTTTTTTTTTTTTTTTTTTTTTTTTTACTGAACTAAGTATTTACAGTATACATTACAATATAATACTCTTCTGATCTTGTCAAGTGCCTGACAAAAGGCTCTTTAGAAGGGCAGTCCAGTAGACGTGAAACAAATATACCCTCATTCAAAATTTGATTCATCCAAATTCCAATTTTCAACCCATCAACTAACAGTGGTCCCCCAATTACCTAAAAAAAATTCACATAATACCAATCTATTAGCTTTATACAAGTTCATAATTTTTCCTTTTTCCATTTCAAACACCATAATTAGTTAAGGCCTTTTCATTGTAGTTGCCCTGAAAATTTAAAAAAGTACACCAGCTTTGCCTGAAAAACTTTATTAAAGACACGGCTGAATGTGAAAATTGCCTTTGCTTTTGAAATTTATTCTGCTTTTCAACTGGCTGCAAACTACCACGTTTTCTTATATTTTCTCATGCTGTCGATAAATAAGTTTCTTAAATTAAATTGCTGGAACTCAAATAAGGAGAAATAATATGTAAAAATATCGTACAGATATGTAAGTTTCTGAGCCGTCTCTATTTGACAATACGGGAGAATAAGGACACGGAAAAAAAACGAAGCTATCCACAGCAAAAAAGAAAATATAATTTTGCAAAAAAAAAAATCTTATTTGAGCCATGATTTCAATGAGGCTTTTTCAGGAAAAGACTTCGCGCTTCTGATTTTTTTTTTTTTTTTTTTTTTTTTTTTTTTTTTTTTTTTTCTTAGCAACTAAGCGGATTTGAAAATTGTTTCCACTCAACCAATTTTGCCTAAGAAAGCTATAATAAAGAAAGGTCAGTACTTGGAATTCTATTTTTTTTTTCTTTTGTTGTCCTGTTGCCTTGCATTGTCTTGCTTTGCCTGCTTGGTCTCCGAACTTATCTAAGAAAACGCTCTAGTATGTTACTTTAAAAATCTAACCCAAAATACTACTCGAATCTTATTAGAAACTATATAGGATTAATCAAAATATAGCTCATGCTTTGTATACAAAATATTTTGTTGCTAAACTCCAATTCAGCTCAGGTTCGTTTTGATAGAAATTGGCATTAGGGCATTGTCAATAGTCCTTATCGAATTTACTTGTTATGGCACTTGGTATTAACCAAGTGACATATAGCTATCGCCAATTCTGTCGGTCTGTCTGTCGGTCCCGGTGTTGCTACTTTAGGCACTTCCAGGTAAGCTAGGACGATGAAATTTGGCAAGTGTATCAGGGACCGAACCAGATTAAATTAGAAATAGTCGTTTTCCCAATTTGACCATCTGGGGGGTGGGGAGTGGGGGGTCGGTTAATTCGCAAAAAATAGAAAAAATGAAGTATTTTTAACTTATGAGCGGGTGATTGGATCTTAATGAAATTTGATGTTTGGAATGATATTGTGTCTGAGAGCTCTTATTTTAAATCCCGACCGGATCTGATGACATTGGGGGGGAGTTGGAGGGGGAAACCTAAAGTCCCGGTTTTGCTACTTTAGGCACTTCCAGGTAAGCTAGGACGATGAAATTTGGCAAGCGTATCAGGGACCGGACCAGATTAAATTAGAAATAGTCGTTTTCCCGATTTGACCATCTGGGGGGGAGTGGGGGCCGGTTAATTCGGAAAAAATAGAAAAAATGAAGTATTTTTAACTTATGAGCGGGTGATTGGATCTTAATGAAATTTGATGTTTGTAATGATATTGTGTCTCAGAGCTCTTATTTGAAATCCCGCCCGGATCTGATGACATTGGGGGGAGTTGGAGGAGGAAAACCTAAAATCTTGGAAAACACTTAGAGTTGAGGAACCGGGATGAAACTTGATGGGAAAAAATAAGCGCAAGTCCCAGATACATGATTGACATAATCGGAACTGATTTGTTCTCTTTGGGGTAGTTGGGGGGGGGGAGTAATTCTTAAAAATTAGAAAAAATGAGGTATTTTCAACTTACGAATGGGTGATCGGATCTCGATGAAATTTGATGTTTAGAAGGATATCGTGTCTTAGAGCTCTTATGTTAAATCCCAACCGGATCTGGTGACGGGGGCGGGGAGTTGAAAGGGGGAAACCTAAAACTTAGAAAACACAGAGTGGAGGGATCGGGATGAAACATAGTGGGAAAAATAAACACAAGTCCTAGATAGATGATTGACATAAATGGAACGGATCCGCTCTCTTTGGGGTAGTTGGGGGGGGGGGGTATTTCTGAAAAATTCAAACAAATCAGGTATTTTTAACTTACGAACGGGTGATCGGATCTCAATGAAATTTGATATTTAGAAGGATATCGTGTTTCAGAGCTCTTATTTTAAACCCAACCGGATCTGGTGACATTGGGGGGGGGGGGGAACCTAAAACTTGGAAAACACTTAAGAGTGGAGGGATCGGGATGAAACTTGGTGGAAAAAAACACGAGTCCTAGATACATGATTGACATAACCAGAATGGATCCGCTCTCTTTGGGGTAGTTGGGGGGGGGGGGGTTAATTCTGAAAAATAGAAAAAAATGAGGTATTTTTAACTTACGAACGGTTGATTGGATCTCCATGAAATTTGATATTTAGAAGGATATCGCGTCTCAAAGCTCTTATTTTAAATCCTGACCGGATCTGGTGACATTGGGGGAAGTTTGGGGTGGAGAAACCTAAAATGATGGAAAACGCTTAGATTGGAGGGATTGGGATGAAACTTGGTTGGAAAAATAAGCAGAAGTCTTGCATACGTGATTTACATAATTGGAACGGATCCGCTCAATTGGGGGGGGGGGGGGTAATTCTGAAAAATAAGAAAAAATGACGTATTTTTAACTTACGAAGGAGTGATCGGATCTTCATGAAACTTCATATTTAGAAGGACCTCGTAACTCAGATATCTTATTTTAAATCTCAACCGGATCAAGCGTAATTGGGGGGGGGCCGGAAATATTAGAAAATACTGAAAGCGGTGAGATCAGGATGAAACTGGATGGGAAGAATAGAAACCTGTCTAAGATACGTGACTGACATAACTGGACCGGATCTGCTCTCTTTGGTGGAATTGGGGGGGGGGGGGTAATTTTGAAAATTGAGGTATTTCTAACTTACGAAAGGGTGACCAGATCTTAATGAAATTTGATATTTAGAAGGATCTTGTGCTTTAAAGTTCTAATTTCAAATTCCGACCAGATCCTGTGACATTTGGGGGAGTTGGAGGGAGAAACCGGAATTCTTGGAAAACATGAAAATTGGGGGTATTTTTATCTTACGAATAGATGATCGGATCGTAATGAAATTTGATTTTTAGAAGGAATTCATGTCTCAGAGCTCCAATTTCAAATCCCGACCAGATCTTTTGACATTGGGGGGGAGTCGGAGGGGGAAATCTTGGAAAAACACTTGGAGTGGAGGAATCGGGATGAGCTTGGTGGATAGAATAAACAAATGTCCTTGATACGTGATTGCCAGAATCGTACTGGATTCGCTCTCTTTGGGGGAGTTGGGGGGAGGGGTTCTGTGATTTGGCGAGTTCGGTGCTTCTGGACGTGCTAGGGTGATGAAAATTGGTAGGCGTGTCAGGGAGCTGCACAATTTGACTGGATAAAGTCGTTTTCCCAGATTCGACCATCTGCGGGGCAAAAGGGAGAGGAAAAATTAGAAAAAATTAGGTATTTATAACTTACGAGTGGGTGATCGGATCTTAATGAATTTTGATAGTTAGAAGGACCTCTTATTTTCCTTTTTAAATCAATCTATTGATTCATAGAATTTTGTTAGAGCTCATACCATATGATCTCTTGGCTCTTAGCTCTTCTCGCCTCGTCACAAGTGCCATATGAGCTCTTAGCTCTTGTTTTTATGTAATTACTACTAAAGAATTTCGGTGGGATGATAAGGAGTATTATTGTTAGTATGAATAGAAATGCTGTGCAACTTTTGATTTTCTACATAATTGAAGCCATCACAACCTCTAAAATATTATTTTCTTATCGATTAATACATTACATGCATTTGTGTAAATACATTGAAGTACTTAAAAAAATATTACCATTTAAACTCCTGAAAACTAAGCTCAAAGCCGTATTTGCCACCCCAAAAAAAATTCCTGGCGGGGCTGATGATGACCTGCCTTGCCTTTTCCACCTTTTTGCTGATAGATATGGAAATAAAATATTCAAGCTGTATAGAAGAATATTTCTACTCCCCCCCCCCCTACCTCTTAACATTTATCTGAAGCCTCGTGAAGAGTAAGTGGTTTGTCCATTAAAATTGCCCGGGCACCGTGAAGTGTTATGGCAACCTTTTTCCGGCTTCGCCGACTAAAGTGTTGCGAGAGCAACATTTCGGTTTTGTTTCTTCGCTATCGATCAGTAATCACATGATCAAAGGCTATTCCTCAGCGTTGAAAAAAAAAAACAACAAAATAATATCGAAAGAAGGGACTAAATTGACTTTGCAGTCAGTTGAACTTTATCAGAAATGGGTAGAAACAATAGATGTCCAATAGATGATCCAATAGAAACAATAGATTAATTTACTCTATGTGGTGTAAACGATTGTCTCAAGGCGATGTGTTTTAAATCAGGTATGTATGCATGCAGGGGGAGAGGGTCTTTGGGAACATGTAACGTCGAAGTACCAAGATGTTAAAAATTCTTATTTTTTACCTATAACAAATAAAAATATATATATAAAAATACAAATTACATATGAAAACATACCCCCTCCCAAGGACATCTTTATTGCTCCAAAACGCATATATATAATTTATTGGGTTCTCTTCTGTATTACTATCACCCATTCCGAAACTAACTTTTACAAATATTAATAATAAAAAAATATTAAAAGGCTTAAACTAATTACTAAAAAAAAATAATATAAATTAAAAATAAAAAATTTGCAGCCATTGATTGTGCTAAAATTAATACTCTAATAATTACACCCCTCTCTCACAGTCCAAGTTTTCAGCTTCGTCAGTCAACTTTGAACATGTGTCATTGCTGGCTGATGGCTTAAAACCAAGTTAACGATTTACTTCATATTCCCAAAAATGATCTTTCACATCTTTGTTATTATTTTGTAATGCTAATTAATGTAATAGTCTAATTTTCTAATTTATCTTACTTGCTCACAGAAGAGGGAGATAATTCCTAGAAGGTAGATTCAATGAAACCTGTTGATAAAGCACAAAACGGACAAAACAGAATGATTTAAGCTAGATATTAACATATACAGCGATCGTCATCAGTAGATTTATTTATCTGATTATTGATTACTGACTCGTCAGTAGTAATTCTACTGATGACGATCGCTGTATATATGTGATAGAAATATCTGAACTTTAGTACCTGTTTTTTTTGTTTTTTTTTTTCACTGTTGAAATAAATGGATTTATCCCCACTTGAAAATTTATTTGTTCGTCATAGATAGGCAGTGTGGTGCAAGAAGAAAATACCTAATTTAAGGTGTTACGTCAAAAATAGTCCAAGAACCTTTTGAATGTAAGACTATCTTTAATCTCCAATCCATTAATGTCCTTTTTCTTTTCTAGGTTGAAATTAAGAGCTGAGCTGTGAATTCCGAAATTAAATCTGTGAGGTCTGTTTTCTGTTGCCGTCTTTTTGTGTGATAGCCTTTATTTTCACAGAAAAAGGCGTTGCAGCAGACGTGGCCCCTAATAATTATAAAGTTTAAATAAAAACCAAGGGTTCTCAACATTAAGTAAAGTTAATTTCAATAAAACTGTTGTTTTTCTTTATCTCCCTTTCTCGTATTTTAAAAGAAATGAAACCCTTAACATTTTTAAATCTATTATATTTTTTTGCTCATCCCTTGCTAAACGGATTTACTGCTCATCGAAGCTCATCTACTACTTGTGTAACCTCTCCGCCTCAGCCAAGGAGCCGCATCCTGAGTCAAGAAACAAAGAAACAAAAGAGTCACGGACATTTTATTCTATTCATCTTAATAACAATCTTAATACAGATTATCGTGTACTCGCTACTTGCCGATCCTAAAGAAAAGAATTATTTAAGGAACCCTGATAAAATCATTGAGTCAATTGGAAAGGTGATCTTGCTCAAAATCATAGTCCTGGAATGTTTTTTTTTTATTAGTATTATTACAAAAAGAAGAAAAAGAAGTATCGCATCTTTGCGCTAAATTAATAGAATGATAATTACAAAACGATAAAATAGAACAATAATTTAAATATAATTGTTGAAGCGATTCTTTCAATTTTAAGTTATATAACTTGGAGGAGTAGATTTATGCTCCGGAAGTGAGTTCAAAGCTGGAAAACCGGTCACTTCTACTTGGAATATTTCTGGAAACCTAAGAATATTCTAAAATATACTCTTAGATATTGCTAAAAAGAGACCATTAGAAGAGGGTGTTGTTAAAAGTTTGGCAACAAAAGAGTAAGACTATTTAATGACTAAAAATAGGGTCAAACAAACATGTATTATAACATTAGTTAGCTTTATCAAATAGTAACAAAGATGTAAATTATCATTTTTGGGAATATGAAGTAAATCGTCAACTTTTAGCCATCAGCCAGCAATGACGCATGCTCAAAGTTGACCGACCAAGCTGAAAACTTGGACTGTGAGAGAGGGGAGAGGGGTGTAATTATTACATTATTAATTTTACCATTATCAATGGGTGCAAAATTTTTCTTTCTAATTTATATGAATTTTTTTATTAATTTCTTTAAGCCTTTTTTTTATTAATGTTTTTAAAAATTAACTTCGGAATGGATGATAGTAAATTAGTAATACAGAAGAGGACCCAATGAATTATAAGAAGAAATCACCAATGCAACAGCACAAACACATAAAAAAAAGAAGACAGAAGGAGAAAAGAAATACTGTTCCTACATTTTTAATTAATATTGATCAGTTCTTGAATGAGGCCTTAACCCTAATCGTCCATACAATCACATAGGTCAAACAGCATAGCCATACACAATCAACCATAAAGAATAATTCATGGACAGGCAGTCATGTCGTAAGTAAGTATAAGTCGTCATTTACCAAACATGAAAAATAAAAAAAGACAGATAAATTAGAGGCACCAACCCAACACAAAGGCTCATAAGGAGAATAAGTGTTTTGGAGCAATAAGTATAAGATGTCCTTGAGAGGGAATATATTTTCATATGTATATTTTATTTGTTATAGGTAACAAATAAGAATTTTTAACATCTTGGTACTTCGACGTTACATGATCCCGAAGAGCCTCTCCTCCTGCATGCATACATACTGGATTTAAAACAAATCGCCTTGAGACAATCGATCAGACCACATAGAGTAAATTAAAAGATTAGGTACACTTTAAATTAGCAAGGTCATCAAAACAGAAATACTTTTTTACCAGTTTAACCCATCTTAGCTGGCTGAGAATAAGGATTTTCTTGTATTTTCTTTTGGTCGTTTCATGTTATAACGTTTTTAGGACAATGATTTTTTGTCTTTGTACCCACATTGAGCCAAATAAAGGAATAAGCGAAGCTAATTAGTTAAATTTTATAAAGCTTTTCGTATGAAAAAACTCAAACATTACAAATTTATTTATCTCCAAGGATGACAACTAAAGACTATAAAATTGTCAGGCAAGGCCGTATCCAAGGTGGAGGGGGACGGTTTCTGTACACTGTATTTGTAGTTCACAAAAGATTTTTTTTTTTTTTTTACAAGGGGGAAACCCTTTCTTTTCCTTGGAAAACTGAAAATCACCAGCGCCATCTAAACTTCTGTGATTGACCACGTTTCTTATTTTGGATACATTAAATGTTGGAGAGAGTAAAGGAAGTGGCATAATGTCAGGAATGAAATTGCCTGCTCAAAGTTGAAAAGCCTACTTAGCCCTGCCAAGATTTTTCCACGCTAATCCAGACTTACTTAGCGAACATTTGATTTTGACATGAAATACTACTACTGCTAACATCTCACTGCAGCACCAAGCCGCTTGATGCCAACCCAGGTACGAACACTCCTCTCCCATCCCAATTTATTCAAAGCTTCCCTCTACATCTTCCCAGGGATTCCCCATTTCCTTTAAAACTTTCCTTATGACATCCTCCCATCCCAATCAGGTACGAACTGTTTTTCGTTTGGCGCTAGACGCTAGACGGTTGGCCGACAAGGACTTAAACTTTTGACATGCAATAATTTTAAAAAGCAATGCCGATTAGATATTACTTCAAGAGAAATTTCAGCTTTGATCCTGTAACACTACTAATTAGTTCTGTCAATTATCCAGCTGGCTTTGATGTTTTTTATTCTTTTAAAGATGTCGCCACACGCTGCAATGTTAGTGGTGCTAGGGAATTCTCTCCATTTTAAATTACCTAAGATATAATTCTAATGAGTTTCCCAGTCTCTTTGGTATAATGTGCTACGTCCCGTGTTTTTCTAAACTTAAAGGGATCTATGTATTTTGTTTTAATCAGATTTCGGAAGTTAGAGACTTCAAAATTATTGTCATTGTTCCCCTTGAGAGCCAATTAGTAATCCAAGATTTTCAATTTCGGAAAGAGGATCATTGGAAATCGGGTGACAAGAGAACTCAGAAGTGTGACATTCATTTGTGACCAAGATATCATCCCAAACCTTTTCCAGATAGATAGTTCCTCAAGAACGTGATAGTATGCCCCTGAATCTCTATCAGAAACCTGTTAATAGCAGGGTAAAGAACAATATTTTCTCCAACTATGTGGTTGGCCCAATAAGCTAAGCCCTCATAATAAGTGACCAGTATCTACAGGATTCATCCTTATTGCTTGCAAGAGTGATTTAAGGCAATCGAGTTAGTATGTAATATGGCAAATTAATTATTTACCCTGAGGACAATAGTTAATATGTTGCTTGCCAAGCTAACCCTTTCCCCCATATTTATCTGATGAAAACTTTGAGATGGTTATTTTATTCTGTAGAGTTGAAAGATCCAATAACAATGCCTGATATATATGCATTATAGCGACCCCACTTCGTTCTTGATTTGAATTACATAAAAAAAAACTATATTTTCTAACTGAAAGTAAGGAGTGACATTAAAACTTAAAACGTACAGAAATTACTCCGTATATGAAATGGGTTGTCCCCTCCGCAATCCCTCACTCTTTATGGTAAAGCTTTTAATTGTTTTAAAAAGCAGAATTGTGGTAAGGAGTCAAACTTTAGCGTAAAGAGCAAAGGATTGCGGAGGGGACAACCCATTTCATATGCGCAGTAATTTCTGTTCGTTTTAAGTTGTAATGTCGCTCCTTACTTTCAGTTAGAAAAACTTGGTTTTTTTATGTAATTTCTGAACGTTTTTGAATTAATGCATGTTTGATTTTGGCTCTCCACACATAAATTATTAAAATGAAATTTACATTTTAATTCCTTTTTTGGCTAAATGGCTTTCTCTTAGTTCTGATCAGACGATTTTGAGAAATAAGGGAGGAAGAAGGAGGCCTAGTTGCCATGCAATTTTTCGGTTACACAAAAAGGCAACTATAAATTTTAATTTTTAACGAATTTTCTTATTAGTAAAAAATATACGTAACTTAAGAATTAACTTACATAACAAACTTCTTTATTCTTAAATTTTTATTATGTATATGAGGGGGTTTGTACCCTCGTTAATACCTCGCCCTTTACACTAAATCGTAAGTTTTGTGCCGATTCTTTAAGAATGACCCCTGAATCAGAAAGGCCGTAGAATAAATAGTTGAAATTACTAAAAATACTATAGCATAAAGAGCGAGGTATTTATCTCGTCTTAAATACCTCGCTCTTTATGCTAAAGTATTTTTAGAACCCCTCATATGCGTAATAATCTCTGTTCGTTTTAAGTTTCAATGCTACTCCTTACTTTCAATTGAAAAAACTTTTCCATGTTTATTTTTTCATTGTTTTTTTTTATAGTAATTTTAGAAAATCCTGCGCCCTTTTCATTGAATTTTTCTTCCCCCATGACATATTTCTCCAAGGAAAGCTCCTCCCACATAGCCCCCTCCCCTCAACACTACCCCCAAAACCAAAAAAAAATCCCCTGAAAACGATTGTACACTTCCCAATAACCATTATTATATGTAAACACTGGTCGAAGTTTGTAACTTGCAGCCCCTCCCCCAGGGACTCTGGGGGAGTAAGTCATTCCCAAAGACATAGCTATTATGGTTTTGACTATGCGGAACAAAATGGCTATCTCAAAATTTTGATCTGTTGACTTTGGAGAAAAAATGAGGGTGGGAGGGGGCCTAGGTGCCCTCCTATTTTTTTGATCGCTTAACAAGGGCATTATAACTTTTCATTTCCGTTAGAATGAGCCCTCTTGCAACATTCTAAGACCACTTGGTCGATCCAATGACCCCTGGGGAAAAGAAAAAAAAATAAATAAACACGCACCCGCGATTTGTCTTCTGGCAAAAATACGAAATTCCACATTTTTGTAGATAGGAGCTTGAAAATTTTGTTATAGGGTTCTCTGATACACCGAATGCGATGGTGTAATTTTCGTTAAGATTATGTGACTCTTAGGTGGTGTTATCCCCTATTTGTTAAAATAATACAAACTTTCTCAGGCTCGTAACTTTTGATGACAAAGACCAAATTTAATGAAACTTATATATTTAAAATCAGCATGTGAATCCGATTCTTTTGATGTATATTTTAGCATCAAAATTCCGTTATTTAGAGTTTCGTTTACTATTGAGCCGGGTCGCTCCTTACTACAGTTCATTACTGCGAACTGTTTGGTAGAATTAATTTCTCCAACCACAAATGAAATTTATTAAGTTTGCCATATGTAGTGACGGAGAATAATGTCTGACCATGGATGTTAAAAGGAAGATTTGCCAAGGACTGAAGAAGAGGGAATTAGACAAAACATGAAATGTTCTTATTCAGTTTTAATTCGATAGATGGATAGAGCGGAACTTAGGTAAAATTTCAAGAATACGGCATTAGACTTACATGCAGCTACAGTCTCTACCGGTTTTGCTGACCTCTGTTCCATAGCCCTTCAGCCAGGATTTGCAATTGGGGGGGATTATCCCATAATTTTGGTGGATTCTTAATACTTAATTCCCTTAAGTGTGATATCTATGGATACTCAGGGCATATCCATAGACCGAAAACGTGGCAAATCTGTTCAACTGTCTTTTTATCACAATCATCATCACTTCCTGATCTTTTCTTCAAATTGGGTGTGGCGGACATAGCCCTTTGGCTGTCATTTTAGCCAGCCCTTTGGCTGGCTAAAGAAAATGTCAATTATAAAAAATGGTAAATATATAGCTCTTTTTAACTTCTTTAAATGTATAGTTGTTGACCTTTTCTAATGGAAAACTATAACAAAAGTTGTAGGTCTTTGCTGTGTCTCTGGTTAACCTATAGGCCTACATTAACAGAGCACATACTCCATTCCATTAATGTGCAAATATATGCCATGAAGTGTGTCTCAAATCGAAAATTCGGTAAAATTCTAGTTAATTGACTTCTTGCTATCTCAGTAAGGGTTTATGTTAGGAAAATGAAACTTCCAGGGCTGAATCTACAGACTTAATTATGTCTCAGGAAGGTATTTTGAAGCAGCTAACTCCACTCCTTCTCCCTCTAGAGGATCCTGACCTTTATAAATATGTGTGTTATAAAAGTGAAACCTTGCAAAATAGATCTTCTGCTTAATTGAAGTACAACAAAATTGTTTTCAGCTTCCTAACTCTGCTCAATTCCATTTTATAAGGTTTTAAAGATATGCAAATACATTTCCTAAATTTTGAAAAGAAAATATTGATATAGCCTAGTTCAAAATTCTACTCTTATAACAGCAGTTGCATTTTAGAACTAAAGGCAGAGAAAAAGCAACTAGTAACATAAAATCATGGTAAAATGTTTTTTTGTCAAAATTTCTATAGGTATAGACCTGTCATGTAGGCAAATTTCAGCTTCCTCTAGAGGGAGAAGGAGTGGAGATGGATACTTTAAAATACCTTCCTGGGACATACTTTAGCCTGTAGACCCATGCCTGAATGTGTCATTTTCCTAACCTAAACTCTTTCCAATATAGCAGGAAGTCAAACTCAGGTAAAATGAAGGCTTTTTGGTAAATATGGGACCCTATATTTCTTACCTTAAAATAAAGAGAGTAGGCCCACTAAATGTATTTTTTTTGCGCGTTATTCCCAAATATAGCTCTTTAACTGAACATTATGTTTGAAGCCCTTTATGGACCCTTGAAAATAATAATTTGTTTTTTTCTTGTCCTTTTGAATTTTACATTTTTGTTGAACTATTTCAAACAACATGATGCATATAGGGAAACAAGGGCTTTGGGAGGAGTTTCCATTAAAAAAAAACATTTTAAAGTTTAATTGGCTATGCTTTTCATAAAAACCTTGTAAGTCCTTAGGCAATAAATTACAGTAAAATTATAGCAGTTTATTTAAATGGCTTACCAATAAAGTAAACATACCACTCAGATCTAGTTTTTTTCAGATATAGAGAGGGAGAGGGAAATTTGTTGTAGCCCCTCATTTAGATTTTGTCTCCCTTGATTAATTATTAGGCTGTTGTTTCCCACTATGACAGCTCCTACAGGAAGATGAGGCTAATACCAATTATTCATCAATGCGTTAAAAATACTTGAAGCTATGGAGAAACTTTTAATGTGACAAGGATATAAAAGATGAATGATTTATTACTTTTTAAAACAAAATTGTCTTAAAAACCAACCAAATACATTAAAGGCTCTAAAACAATTGCTACAGAGTAATTTATTTATAAGAAGTAGATAATGTGAATAGTTTAAGTATATGTGAACACTTTAAGCTCAGCTAGAGTTGACCCAGCTCTAAATGGGTACCTGAAGAAGGCAAGCAGGAAATGTGTGTGCAAGCACAGGATGCCTGGTCCCCAACCCTCCCTTGCACTTCCTGGCTGAAGAGCTATGAAATGGAGATCTGCACTGCTGGTTTGCACCTTAAGGGTCTAGTGCTGTTATACTTACTTCACTTACTGGCATACTCAATTCAAGTGTGCTATTTTCTCTGTCACTCAAGGTGTTGCTGTGAAATGGTCAAGAGTAATGAAAGTAAAACTGTTCAAAATAGGGATGATACCTTTTATTGACAGTGAATAGAGTAATAGAAAAGATTCCAATATTTTTCAGATCTGAACATTTATCACTCTTAATAACAATTGTCTGAGGGCTTGGGTATGACCTTAGTAGGTCTTCTATTGTAGTAATAACACAGAAAATAGATTCAGGTGCATAAAAATTTCATTCAATTTCATCCCATGTTGTATTCAGAACATCAAAAATTAGAAGAGTATAAGCAGTCCAATGACAGTAAGGTTTTCACAACAATTGTAATACTTGTTATAGGTCCTGGCACCAAGAGCTCTTACTTGGCCTAATTCATCCAGGTATCTGATAATACTGTGATATCTAATGTCCAAGAGAAATAAAACAGATGGCAGCACAATAACATTTTAAAATTGTCAAAAAGCAATTTTAATCTCATTACTCTAATTTGTCTTTACTCCAATTACTCCGATTTTACTTTTTGATTTTACAATTTTACTTTTTAATTTGATATAGTCATTTGTGAACTTGTATAGATCTCAAGTATGACACTCTCAAAATTGTCTTTAATGCTGAATATGCTCCACTGTTAACCTAAAGTTTATTACTACAAACTGTTTGAATCACCAAATTCTAAGAACAAAGCATTGCACAAAAAAAGGTGTCACATTTTTAGCATTTATCTACCACAAAACTTTTTCAAATTTTTTTAATAGCATCCCTTCTTAAGTTAGTTTTATACCTGCTGTAGTTGATCTGAAAGTAAAACTTACTAACATCCCCAAAAAATTTTGTCTGCTCTATGAAAACCTGGATACACTTACACTCTTTTGGGTTTAGTCAAATTTAATAAGCTACAGTAGTAATAGAAGTAAAAAAAAGGTAAAGGATACAGCATTAGACTTTACAGTCCCTACCAGCAGTGCTGATCTCCATTTCATGGCCCTTCAGCCAGGAATTGTGATGGGGTGGGGGCGGGGGCCAACCATCCTGTGCTTTTGCACACCCATCCTGTTTACCTTCCCCAGATTTCCCCAGTTACCCATTTAGAGCTGGGTCGACTCTGGCTAAGCTTACAGAGTCACGCCACTGACCCCATCCCAAACTAAGCAATTGGGTACACTGGAATTTGAACCTGTGCCCTCTCAGACAAAGGATCTTGAATCCAGCACACCAATCAACTTGGCCAGGATGGTTAATTGTCCTGGCCAAGTAATAGAAGTAACCCCCTAAAATTGAACTTAATGCTCTCAGTTGTTCTTGGGATATTGCTGATATGTCTTATTGGCAACTAGCATAAAAACAGTGTGTTCTGATTTAATTTTAAAACAATATTTAGTTTTAACGCATAATGGGTAAATTGCATAACTTTAGGGGGTTGGCCTACCCAATTTATCTAGAGATATTTTTATAACAGACTGTTCAGCTAAGTTGAACAAAATGGCTGTCTTAAAATTTTGATTGAAAGTGTTTAGAAAATTATGGGCTAAACAAGAAAGCTGATTGTCCTCCAATAACTTCTGACTCTTAAAATGTGCACTTGAACTTTTAATTTCTGATCCAATTAGCTCCTATAAAATATCAATATTACTAGCTATGATAGAGCAGTATTCCCAATGATTTTGCTTATATGCCCTTTTAAAACTTGCATGCATATAATTTTTTTCATTTAACTGAAACTTCCCCTAAACGTTCCCTCCAAGTTTCATCATAATTCTCTTACTTGCATTAGTTACAGTAAACTCATAAAAGTATACAAATAGTGTCTTCTGGCTATTTCAAAACTTCACCACAACTTGCCCAGAAAGGTCTAACTTTATAATGTAAACTGTTATTGTGATATTGCTTTGCCACCTTTTCAACAATCAGCATAATTATCCCTCTAAAGCTTCACCTTAATACCCTTAGCTTGTATAATGACAATTATTATAAAGGTAGCAGTGGTAGCAGCTGTAGTAGCCATGGTAGTAGTAGTATTAGCATAAAAGTGTTTCCTTTTTGCTCAATTGATTATTTTCCTTATCATTTCCCAAAAGTTAAAATTAATAAACACATCCTTGAGTAATTTGTATAGTAACAATAGTTGTATTAGCATTAGTAGCAGTATGCAAATAGCATCTTTTTTTTTTTTTTTTAACATCCCCATAATACACGTTGAAAGTTTCAACTTAATACCTTCAACCATTCCTCATGCATGAAGTGTCATCCTGCTTAATAGTTTGCTGCCTACAGAAACCAAGCTGATGCCTCTGTAATTACCATGGACACTCTTATTTTATTTGAATAAGTGCTAGAAACCCTGGTCACCTAGAATAGAAAAGTGAGTTAGAATGTTACATCCTTCCTCTTTTCCAAACTAGATGACTGGTACAAAACTTTCATAAAATTTGACCATTTACATCAAACTAACTAAACAAGGGTTCTTCCATGTGGCACTACACTTATAAGTTCACTACTTATTCACAACTTATTTGTCACATACTATACATAGTTTAGGGAATTTCTCACATGTCAAATCTCTGTATTGGCTTCACAAGTTGGCCACTATGGGTTATGTATTGGGAGTTTTGGGGTCCTTCTTGGGTTGGGTGAATGGTGCTGGAAGGGAGTGTGTGGAGCTCTGAGTTACACTTGAAATTTATAGGTTGGGGAAAGGTCCCTATTGGTGTTACAGGTGGGACGGGGGCTATTGATGATGGGCTTATAGGTGCTGGTGAAGTTTTGGCTTCAGGGCTGTCCTCCTCATGGTCAGCAAGGTCTGGTGATTGAGGTTGGTGTTTCAGTGTTTTTATGTGTTGCCTGTTGTGTTGGTAAGTTCCTCCCTTGGTTGTTTCAATTATGTATGATCTTGGGTTTGTATCTACTCTTTGAACAATTCCAGCTTGCCAAAGTTTCCCACAAATTTGAGCTTGGACCGCTTGACCAATTTGCAAAGGTTTTAGTTCCTTTGACTGTCTGTCATGATATTTGCTTTGGCATGACTGTTGTTTTATCCAATTCTATCGAAATCGTTTATGGTGAATGGTTTTTGGTTGTTATGGTGAAAGTTGTTTAGTGCAGGGAACAACTGACCTTAGGTTTCTGCTCATCAACAGTTGTGATGGGGATGCTAGACCATCAACCAGGGTTTCTGTACTCCAGCAACGCTAAGTTAAAGTCATTTCCTGCAATATCTGTTGATAAGCATATCTTTGGCTGTTTGCACTGTTCTTTCTGCTAGTTCATTAGACTGAGGGAAGTTTGGGGATGATGTAGTTTGAGAGATTTCCCAATTATCCATGAACTTCTGGAATAGTGTGGATGTGAACTGGGGGCCGTTGTTGGTTATGAGGGTGCAAAATGCTTTTTAAGACAGTATATTATGTGAGGTGAATTTGCATTTCCCCCCAATTTGTCGATTTCAAAAAAGCGACTGAAATAGTCAACAGGAATGATGTAGTATTTTCCTTCTTGTAGAATAGATTGCACCCAACCTTCTCCCATGGTAGATGATGCATGCTGCATGGCATTAAGGGTTTTTTTTGGAATTTTGGTCAATGGAGCGTGCATGGCAGATGTTCCAGAATGGGGTGGGCATTGCAAAGAGTTTTCTTCTGCAGGATGGCCAACATTTTTGGATTGATTGGGCAAGCTCAGCTAACGGGGGGTGGTAGGGTTTTGCCTTCTGTTTCAGTCTCTTGAGTCTAGAATTGCTGATTGTTAGAAGAGATGTGATAGAGTGACTGTATGATTCTATTTCTTTTCCCATTTTCTTATCTTCCTCAGGGAGGCTTAGCTATGACAACGCATCAGCAATAGGAATTTCCTTGCCAAGGCAAAATGCTATTATGAGATTGTATTGTTGAATCCTTAAAAGCATCCTCTGCAGTCTTGGTGATGACTTTGATATTGGGCAATTTAGGACTACTTGCAGGGGTTTGTGGTCAGAGCCGACCGTGAATTTTTGGCCATAGAGATACTGGTGGAAATGTACACAGCCAAATAGGATAGCGTAAAGTTCCTTCTCTATTTGCAAGTAGTTCTGCTTGGTGGAGTTTAGTGAGCGTGATGCAAAGGAGATTGGCTTTCCATTTTGGCTGAGGGTGGCACCGAGGTCAAATTTTAAGGTGTTGACTTGTAGCTCAACATTGCCTGCTGTTTGATCAAAGAATGCTAATGAGCTGCAAATGGATTCTATGATATTAGTGAATGATGTATCATGCTGTTGTTCCCACTTAAATTGTTGCTGTTTTACTAGGGCACGGAGTGGCTGATTTATTGATGATAGATTGGGGATATACCTTGCAAGGCAATTCATCCTTCCTAGTATTGTCTGGAGTTCATCTCTTGTATAAGCGGTCCACATTTCATGCAGTGCTCGGACCTTTTGTGGGTCTGGGTGGATTCTGTTTTCAGATATCACGTGCCCAAAATACAGCATGCTATTGCACTTGAATACGCATTTTTGGAGGTTTAGTTTGACTCCTTTTTCACGGGCCCTTATGAGAGCACTTGCAAACATTTGCATCATATTCCTCATTGGTTTTTTTTTTCAGAGATGATAATGTCATCAACAATAACAGAGAAGCCTTGGATGCCTTCAAACGCTTTTTCCATGTGGTGTTGGAATTCGTCCTGAGCTGAAATCAGTCCAAATGCCATTCTTTTGAACTTATAATGGTCGTATGGTGTGTTGAAGGTTGTCAGCTGAGATGATTCTTTGTCTAGGACCAATAACCAAGACGAGCGTCTAGTTTTCTGAAGAACTTTGCCCCATCGTGTCTAAGTATTGCTACATCGAATGTTGGCATGGGATGATGTGACCTTTTGATAGCCTTGTTCAGGTCATGTGGGTCAATGCAAACTCTGAGGCTTTTGTCAGGCTTTTCAATTACAACCACGGCGTTTACCCAACTACTGTTAGCATCAGCCTGATGAGTTTAAGCTTGCGACTGGATTCAAAGCCAAGGATTGGTATGGGGGCATCTCCTACTATGAAGAAGGGCTGTATTTCGCTGCATCCGTTAGTGAATGCGCATTTAAGGTTACATAAACCAAGTGTGGGGATTTTCTGACCTCCAAAGCTGGTGAGTACCTGTAGGGTCTTGTTAATTCTTGGTCGTGGTTTGAAAGTATTGAAAAGTCTTTCAGGTATGATATTAGCTTGAGCACCAGTATCTATTTTGAAGATGATATTGATTTGTTTGTTGATCAAGAGCTTTACATACGGCTGATCATCACCTTTGTCCATGTTTATAATATCAATAAATAGCTCATCACTGCTGTCATTCCTGTGATCGTGATTTTGCTGTTGTTGGTTTATAAAGTTTAGTGATTTTTCAGTGCTTTTGCAAACCTTTGCAAAATGATTTGGTTTTTCACAGTTGCTGCATATTTTTCCTTTAGCTGGGCATTTAGGGGAGGCTGAATATTCTCCACCACATTAATAGCATTGTCTACTTTATGTGAAATAGTTTGTTTTCTTTGATTTTTTGACAAAGTCGATCTCCTGCTTCATGTATGTTTCTTGATATGGTTAGCTTCCACTTGGATTGGACTGTGACATTGTTTTGAGATGTACCTGGGTTTCTACATGCACTTAAGTATTATTTAAGTATTAACGCCCCGCTCTTTACGCTAAAGTTTGATTCTTTCAACACTACTTTTCAAAACAGTAAAAAACTTCAACGCCCCGCTCTTTACGCTAAAGTTTGATTCTTTCAACTCTACTTTTTAAAACAGTAAAAAAAACTTTAGGGTAAAGAGCCGGGCGCTGATGAGGAAGCAGCCCCTTTCATATACGAAGTAATTTCCGTTCGTTTTAAGTTTTAATGTCGCTCCTTACTTTCAGTTAAAAAACTAGTTTTTTTGTTTAATTTCTGAACGTTTTTGAATCAATGCATGTTTTGATTCGGGCTCTCCGCAGATGAATAATTAAAACGAAATTTGCATATTTATTGTTTTGGCTAAATGGCTTTCTCAGAGTTTTGATCGAATGATTTTGAGAAGAAAAGAGCGGTAGAGGAGGCCTAGTTGCCCTCCAATTTCTTGGTTACTTAAAAAGATAACTAGGACTTTAATTTTTTACGAATGTTTTTATTAGTAAAGAATATACGTAACTTACAAATTAGCTTACGTAACGAACTTTTGTATTCTCATGTTTTTATTACGTATGCGAGGGGATATAACCCCCCGTCAGTACCTCGCTTTTAACACTAGAGCTTAAATTTTGTCCCAATTCCTTAAGAATGACCCTTGAATCACAAAAGCCGTAGAATAAATAGTTGAAATTACTAAAATACTTCAGCGTAAAGAGCGAGGTATTTATCTCCTCCCAAATAGCTCGCTCTTTATGCTAAAGTATTTTTAGAACCCCTCATATGCGTAATAATCTCTGTTGGTTATAAATTTCAATGCTACTCCTAACTTTCAATTGATAAAACGTTTTCATGTTTATTTTTTCATTGTTTTTTTTATAGTAATGCTAGAAAATCCTGCGCCCTTTTCATTGAATTTTTCTTCCCCCATGACATATTCCTCCAAGGAAAGATTCTCCCACATAGCCCCCTCCCATCAACCTCACTCCCCCAAACCAAAAAAATCCCCCTGAAAACGTCTGTACACTTCCCAATAAGCATTACTATATGTAAACACTGGTCAAAGTTTGTAACTTGCAGCCCCTCCCCCAGGGATTGTGGGGGAGTAAGTCATTCCCAAAGACATAGTTAATATGGTTTTCGACTATGCGGAACAAAATGGCTATCTCAAAATTTTAATCTGTTGACTTTTGGAAAAAAATGAGCCTGGGAGGGGGCCTTAGTGCCCTCCAATTTTTTGATCACTTAAAAAGGGAACTAGAACTTTTCATTTCCGTAAGAATGAGCCCTCTTGCGACACTCTACTTGGTCGATACGATGACCCCTGGGGAAAAAAAACAAACAAACAAATAAACACGCACCCGTGATTTGTCTTCTGACAAAAAATACGAAATTACACATTTTTTTAGATAGGAGCTTTAAATTTTTGCTATAGGGTTTTCTGATAAGCCGAATGCAATGGTGTGATTTTCGTTAAGATTCTATGACTTTTAGGGGATGTTTCCCCCTATTTTCCAAAATAAGGTAAATATTCTCAGGCTCTTAACTTTTGAGGACAAAGACTAAATTAATTGAAACTTATATATTTAGAATCAGCGTGAAAATTTGATTCGTTTGATGTATCTCTTAGCATCAAATTTCCGTTTTTTTGAGTTTCGCTTACTATTGAGCCGGGTCGCTCCTTACTACAGTTAGTTACCACGAACTGTTTGATGTGCACCTACACGCTAAAAAATTAATACTTGGGAGGAGGTGGTAGAAAAATGAACTTTTGCCTTCTTTTCCAAGGCTGCAAATTTAAAACAAATTCAGACGACCTTCAGGTCTGGAAATACGAAATTGTTCCACAAAAGTTTTTTTTTTCATTCGTTTTTTGCGCTCTGTCTGTCCTGGTTTTGCTACTTTAGGCACTTCCAGGCTAGCTAGGACGATGAAATTTGGCAGGTATATCAGGGACCTTACCAGATTTTACTAGAAATAGTTGTTTTCGCGATTTGACTATCTGGCGTGGGAGTTGGGGGTCGGTTAATTCGGAAAAAATAGAAAAAATGAAGTATTTTAAACTTACAAACAGTTGATGTGATCTAATTAAAATTTGATATTTGGAAGGATATCGTCTCTCAAAGCTTCCATTTTAAATCCCGACCAGATCCGGTGACATTGGGGGGAATTGAGGGGGGTAACCTAAAATTTTGGAAAACGCTTAGTGGAGGGATCGGGATGAAACTCGGTGAGAAAATGAGCAGAAGTCCTAGGTACATGATTGACATAATTGTAACGGATCTGCTCTGTTTGGGAGAGTTGGGGGGGGGGGGTTAATTCTGAAAAATTAGAAAAAATAAGGTATTTTTAACTTCAAAGGAGTGATCGGATCTTAATGAAATTTGAAGATTAGAAGGATATCGTATCTCAGAGCTCTTGTTTTGAATCCCGACTAGATCCGGTGACGTAGGGGGGAATTGAGGGAGGAGAACCTAATATCTTGGAAAACGCTTAGAGAGGAGGGATCGGGATGAGACTTGGTGGGAAAAATTAGCAGAAGTCCTAGATATATGATTCACATAACTGGAACGGATCTGTTCTATTTGTAGGAGTAAGGGGGGGGGGTTGATTCTGAAAAATTAGAAAAATAGGAGCTCTTATTGTAAATCCCGACTAGATCTGGTGACATTGAGGAGAATTGAGGGGGGACTTAAAATCTTTGAAAACGCTTAGAGTGGAGGGATCGGGATGAAACTTAATGGGAAAAATAAGCACAAGTCCTAGATACGTGATTGACATAACTGGAATGGATCCACCCTCTTTGGGGGAGTTGGGGGGAGGGTTAATTCTGAAAAGTTAGGAAAAATGAGGTATTTTTAAGTTACGAAGGAGTGATCGAATCTTAATGAAATTTGATATTTGGAAGGATGTCGTGTCTCAGAGCTCTTATTTTAAATTTCGACGGATCTGGTGATATTGGGGGGAGTGGGGGGGGGACCCAAAATCTTGGAAAACGCTTAGAGTGGAGGGATCAGGATGAAACTTGATGGGAAAAATATTCACAAGTCCTAAATGTGATTGACATAATCGGAATGGATCTGCTCTCTTTAGAGGAGTTGGGGGGGGGGGGAGGGTTAGTTCAGAAAAATTAGAAAAAGGAGGTATTTTTGACTTACGAATGGGTGATTGATCATAATGAAATTTGATTTTTGGAAGGATATCGTGTCTAAGAGCTCTTATTTTAAATTTCGACCGGATCTGGTGATATTGGGGAGAGTTGGGGAGAGGGCCCAAAATCTTGGAAAACGCTTAGAGTGGAGGGATCAGGATGAAACTTGATGGGAAAAATATTCACAAGTCCTAAATGTGATTGACATAACCGGAACGGATATGCTCTCTTTAGAGGAGTTGGGGGGGGGGGGTTAGTTCAAAAAATTAGAAAAAGGGTGATGGATCAAAGGGTGATGATTAGAAAAAGGGTTATATTATTACCCTTTTCACGTTTGAAAACGTGAAAACGTCACGTTTTCAAACGTGAAAACGTGACGTTTGTCACGTTTGTGTACAGACGTGACAAACGTCTGTACACGTATGTCACGTGTTTTCATACGTGTTGTATGTAAACACGGGTCAAAGTTTGTAACTTGCAGTCCCTCCCCCAGGGATTATGGGGGAGTAAGTCATTCCTAAAGACATAGTTATTATGGTTTTCGACTATTTTTGAAACATCCTCCCACGTAGCCCCCTCCCCTCAACCCCACCCCCAAAACAAAAAAAAGTCCCCTGAAAACGACTGTACACTTCCCAATAACCATTACTATATGTAAACACTGGTTAAAGTTTGTAACTTGCAGCCCCTCCCCCAGGGATTGTGGGGGAGTACGTCATCCCCAAAGACATAGTTATTATGGTTTTCGACTATGCTGAACAAAATGGCAATCTAAAAATTTTGATCCGTTGACTTTGGGAAAAAAATAAGCGTGGGAGGGGGCCTAGATGCCCTCCTATTTTTTTGGTCACTTAAAAAGGCACTAAAACTTTCCATTTCCTTTAGAATGAGCCCTCTTGCGACATTCTAGGACCACTTGGTCGATACGATGACTTCTGGGAAAAAAAAAAAAAAAAAAAAATAAACCCGCACCCGTGATTTGTCTTCTGGCAAAAAATACAAAATTCCACATTTTTGTAGATAGGAGCTTGAAACTTCTACAGTAGGGTTCTCTGATACGCTGAATCTGATGGTGTCATTTTCGTTAAGATTCTAAGACTTTTAGGGGGTGTTAACTCCTATTTTCTTAAATAAGGCAAATTTTCTCAGGCTCGTAACTTTTGATGGGTAAGATTAAACTTGATGAAACTTATATATTTAAAATCAGCATTAAAATGCAATTCTTTTGATGTAGCTATTGATATCAAAATTCAATTTTTTTTTTAGTTTTGATTTCTATTGAGCCGGGTCACTCCTTACTACAGTTCGTTACCATGAACTGTTTGATATATTTTTTTATCTTACTTTGGTATATTTCGTTAGGATTAAGCGTAAGAGGAACATAATAGAAAAATATTAGGTGGTGGGTATACCATACAAGTACCAAAAAAAGCACCGGATACTTTTTTCACCTTATACCAGTGTCAGTTACGGAATGTCGTATATGTAAATCGAAGATCCGAACATACTGAAATCAATTAACTGAGGAGAAAAAACAACAATAGCTACTCTGGAATAATATTGCCGACGACAAAGAACACACCACTTGTGCAACACCCGATAACACTATCGGGGAGGAAGTGTTAGGAAATTTACAACGTCGGTGGTAGCCTACTGGATGGGAACTAGTGTGGAGCTTATTTTAAAAATTTTGGAAATATTATTTTCTTACCCCCCTAAGTTGTTCCATATCACATGAAAACATTGTAGAAAAAGTTTGAGCCATTTATAATAATGTTTAGGGGTAGCTCAAGTACCTCAAAGATTAAGAAAAAAGAAAAAAAAGAAGGATTTCGATTAAAAATTTTAAAAATTAAAAATTTTGGAAATATTATTTTCTTACCCCCCTAAGTTGTTCCATATCACATGAAAACACTGTAGAAAAAGTTTGAGCCATTTATAATAATGTTTAGGGGTAGCTCAAGTACCTCAAAGATTAAGAAAAAAGAAAAAAAAGAAGGATTTTGATCAACTTGTATTTTGCTTTAAAAAAATATAAACAAAATTGTTTAGTTCCTATTTATGGTTGACCTGACAAAGTCTGCTTCCTGCTGTTGGGATAAACTCTGCGGTGTTCATTGACAACTTGCAACATAAATTGCAGCTGCGACTCATCTTGGGTTATAAAACCGCTGTACTCTTGAATGAGTACCACTCCTCGCTCAGCGTGGTCATTGACGACTTTGAGTGACCTCACAGTTTCTGACGCTAGCTTGTAGTCGTGTCTATCTTCTCACAAGTCTGGATCAACTGTGAGAAATCCATCCGGAAGATCCATCATTTGAAAAAGTTTTGCTGACTTTGCTGTAACAAAATGTTCCAGGTTTTTATTCTTGGCTGAATCAAGATCAATGGTGATACGCTTGGTATGTTCCTGATCCTGGTCGTCTTCACTCTACATGGCACTCACCATCATTCTCTTCGTCGACGAACTGACGCGACTGTCGAAGAAAGCCAAGCCAGCGAGTTCGGGTGACAAATACCACAAGTTACCGGAAAACTTGATTGATGTGGCCTTTGAGATTGCCAAATGGATGGACGAGTACTCGAGCAGCGACTTCAGCAGTAGTAGGTCACTGTACAGAGCACCTGAGGCTAAAGGTGCAGAGATCCAGGCTTTCAGGTACACACGTACTGCAAACACACACACGTCATGCAAACCTCTTTCTTCTGTGAGAGTCAGTCTAAACTGAGCCTTGAACATCTAGATCTTTAAACTGTATATCACTTTGCTCATCCATCTGGCATGGTTCATCGCTCCGGGTGACATGAATCGTACTCCTCTCGCAGGAGTAGCACCAAGAAAGATGAGCACAAGTTCCAGGAATTCCTTGTAATCATCCCTCGGCTGGTTCTGTTCAAGGTGCTTGTTAGCAAAATCGATGGTACTTTGTTTGATGTCATCCACTAGACGCGCCACATCATCAGCTGCAATTCCTGTTTCATATTTATCTGTATCTATGAATCTCCAATAGTCCTGGAAGCGTTTGAAGAGTGGAACCTCAGGAGAAGATGTCGATCCCATGCACACTCGAAACGCAGCACCAATGACGAGCTCCATAATATGATGTCTACAAGCCAGTGACAAGAGTTCCTTACCTAGCTTCTGCTCCAACAGAACACAAGCACCAGAGATCCTGCCAGTGTTTGAGCTTGTAGTATCGAAACACATGGCTCGGATGTTGCCGGGTATGCCCCAGTCTTCAATAGCTCCGAAGACAGCAGAAGCCTGAGCCTCGCCTGTTCCGGATGGAAGCTTGGCTACTGTGAGTAGCTGTAAAACTTCTTTTCCGGAAACCAAAACAGGCAGACGATCAACCTTCTCTTTTCCAATGAGGTCGGGGATCAGTTTGCCGTCCCAGTGGACAACGAGGGGAACATCACTCTGAAACTTGGCTCTGATGCTTGCAGAACTGTGAATTCGATGTTTTGCTCTGAGTCGGCGAACTGAATCTTAAATAAAAATTTAAAATACATTTAAAAAAGTTAAGCAAAGAACAATTACCGATTTAAGCTGGTCCATGAATGGTAACTGTTATGTCGGATAACATGATTGGTAAAACTTCATTGCAAATCATAAATTTATTAGTTTGAAAAAAAAAACACAGCCTGAAACATCTTGAAAATGGTATATCCAAGTAAAAACTGCACTTAAATACATCACAAATCTCATATAGAAGGGATATACAAGGGATATCACTTTTTTTGAAGAAACATGCAGATGACTAAAGACGAATTATGTTTCAACACAGATAATAATCTGCTTGTTCATGCTGACTTTACTTAACGAAAATAAACAACTAAGTTTTATTCCGATTAACTGAAGTTGACTAAAAAATTTTACTTAAAAGCCAAAGAAAATTGAAAATTGAATAACGATTTAAAAATATACTTTACTGGCAACTTTGACATTGTAATGTTAATAAGTGGAGCCAAAACGTTCAAAAATTACATTTAGCTTATTTTGATATCCAGTTTAGATGGATATATGCACTAAATTGATATAGCAAGTCCTTCGGCAACGTCAGGAGTTGCAGCATCCTTAAAATGAATTTAAGTTTCATCTGATTACCAAAAGCCATATTTTAATTGCAGTTCTAAATTTATTTACATCCAACCTTTAATTTTCTGAAAATCAACAAGTTTTTATCGTTTTATAGATATGGTTGTGTTAGTATGCAGAGTATAAGCAAAAAAAAAAAACAAAAAAACGTTCTACTAAAGCCATTGGGTTTTCACTTAGAATCAACTTTAGAATTTTCTTGGCTAAATCTAGATGGCGATAGTTAATTTTCAATTTCAAAGACGATTTTAATTGAGAAGATTACTGTGCAACAAAGTGGTGATGTCTGGCATTTTTTTTTTTTTTTTTCAAAAAAGATGATCTTCACCCGAAGAAGGCTTAAATACCATAATTGATAAATTCTGAGATGGCCATTCAGTTTATAACTAATTTACTAGTTAATATCAAATTTAGACAGATTACTAATTTTGTGTTGCTAGGATGGTGTGTATAGATCCAGCAGCCTTAAGTTTAACCTAAGTTTCATCACATTTAATAAAATCAGATCTAATTAAAGATTAAAATTTCTTTAGATCCAACCGGAATTTTTTTTTAATATAAACAATTCTTTTTTTAAAGCTCAGTTTAGCATGCTTTGCTGAATAATAATAATAATAATAAGAAGAATTTATTTATAACCCACAAAATACATAAAAGGAGGAGTAAAAACACAAAAAAAAGAAAAAACAAGAAAAAAAACATAACAACATAAATAACATAACAGTATAACAACATACAACATAAATAAATTACCTCAATTCAAAAAATGGCCAAAGAGGGTCACAAACATCAATCATTTGCTGAGTTTTAAGAGATATATCTTCAGATAAATGTTTCAGTCGTGAGGGTGCATCAGTGATGTCAAATTTAGAGACGACTGTATGATTCCGATACCACCGAGGCAGACGCAGCAAATACTTGCAATACTTAAAATATCCTGAGCGTATTTTCTTTGTATCCTTCTTAAGAAGAAGGAAAGCAAAACCATAACGATAAAAAACAGCAAGGGCACCCAAACTAGAATAAAGACGGCATAGTCCTTTTTGGTTATACCGACCACGATTTGGTGAAATTTTTCCGTAACCAACCCGCATACTTTTCAGCACGCTGGACGTAATAGCGGAGCAAGTAGACGAAAGTGACGTGGAAAAAGAGATACCCAACCATTTAATACTTGCTGAACATGGTATAGTTGAAGAACCCAAGCAAAAAGGTGATGCTGGTGGAGGACTCCCAAAACACAAAAACTCACATTTTGAGGCATTAACTGAAAGGCCTACAGTGGATAGTGCGGCTGAAAGCCGGTCAAAGTTGGTAATTAGACTATGTTTTGTCCGGCTAAGAAGCAGAACATCATCAGCATATGCAATGTGACTAATACCTAAATTATCATTGTAAAAAGTGACGGTTGGAGATACGAAGCTAAAACACATTTAAATATGCTCGGTGATAACACGGCACCTTGCCTAACACCTTTTTTAACAGGAATATACTCCCCTACAGAACAATTCCACTTCACCCTAACTGAAGAATTAGCATACCAATACTTGAGCACGGAAACAATAGAAAGGTTAACACCTGAGGCTGCTAGAGAAAACAAAGCATTTGAATGAATTACATTGTCAAAAGCACTAGATATGTCAACAGTCAAATAATACAGGGGACTTTTTTGAGCAACAGCTTGTTTCGTTAGCCGACCCATAATATGGTGAGCTTGATCGCAGCCCACACCTTTTCTAAAACCAAGCTGGAAGGGCGTAAAATTGTACTTGGAGTTAAGGGCCGGTAGCAGTACATATTCAAATAGCTTACTAACAAGACAGTGATAGGACGGTAATTAGAGCAAGCACTGGGGTTCTTACCCCTCTTAACTATGGGAGATATATACACCAGGACAAAAAACTATGTGGCACAATGGACTATGTCAAACACATCTGAAACAATAACAGCAAATGCTTCAGCAGTTCAGGACAATCATAAGCAACAAACTTGAAGCAAAGACCATCACTATCGAGATACTCAGACTTATTCACTTGCTTAAGAGCTCGGAATATAACACCAGATTCCACCGATAACACTTGAGATTGGTTGATACGAGTTGGGAGGATTGAATTGACAAGCTTGGTAAAATGATTTTGGAGATTAACATTAAATGAAAGCAAAATATTCTTATAAGGAGAAACAAAGTCACATAGCCGAAGAGACGAATTAATTGGAGGTGAACACTTTACACTGTTCATAACACGATCCCAGGATTTCATGTCACAAGGACTATCACAGGCATTCAGTCTCACTCTACGCAGGGAATATTTGTACTCTCGTTTGGTTTTCTGTTTTATTTGATCTACTGAACCAGAAGGAGGACGATCACAGGCTATCCACATACGGAGCCAGAACTTATCTTTTTGTTTAGCCATCTTCACTTTAGGATCAACTTTCCAAAAGGGATTGTGAGTACCCGTTCGTACGCGCTCAGAGGGAACAGCTTTTTAGTGGCAGACTTGAGACAGAACACTATTTGCTGAAAATACGAGTTGATATTTATCCGAGTTGAAGTTGTACATACAGATGTTTGCAATAAGTGGAAAGGCACTTTAATAGATGATAATAACTGGGACAATGTTAATACATAAAGTAGAACATTGGTATTTTCCCAATTTAACTTTGAGAACCACTTGGGAGAGTTACGTTGCACAAAGCTCGCCATGGAGCAGGATAGTTGGCACGTAATGGGTAAATGATCGTCGTCGATTGTACGAGTCGTCCACATGAACTATTGATGAAAGTAGAGCTGAATCTGACACAATTAAATGATAAAGGTTTCAAGTAAGACCACCACGATTGTGAATATAAGCAAATAGAAGATCTGGAAGATATGGAATTCTCCGGGTAGTGAATCGAGAAAGATGTCAGATCGTCCAGATCTGACCAGATCATGGGAATCCTCCCATGTACCCCCCCCCCCTCCTCAGAAAAATCCCCCAGTATACGTCTGAATACTTCCCAATAACCAATGCTATATGTAAACAGTGGACAAAGTTCATAACTTACAGCCCATCCCCCAGGGACTCTAGAGGATTAAGTCATCGTCAAAGACATAGTTATTAGATTTTTGACTATGCTGAACAAAATGGCTATTTTAAAATTTTGATCGGGAGATTTTTTGAAAAACATGATCGTGGGAGGGGGACTAGTTGCCCTCTAGTTTTTTTTAGTTATTTAAAAAGGGCACTAGAACTTACATTTTCTGTTCAAATAAGCCCTCTTGTGACTTTTTAGGACCATTGGGTTGATACGATCTCCCTTAAAAAATGCCTACAATAAACACGCATCCATGATCTTTCATCTGGCAAAAATACAAAGTTCTACTTTAGAATCTTAAAAAGGGCACTAGAACTTCTGATTTTGAATTAAATTAGCCCACTCTGAAGTTATGCGACAACCCCTGCTATATGAAGTGCCTCTCGCGATAAATAAGCCCTCTCGTGATATTTCAAGATGGGTTTATACTGTCACCCTTGAAAAAATAAATAAATAAAATAAACACGCATCCGTGATCTTTCTTCTGGCAAAAATACAAAATTCCACGTATTTGCATATAGGAGCTAGAAACTTCTACAGCAAGGTTCTCTGATACACTAAATCTGATGGTGCGATTTTCATGAAGATTCTATGACTTCTAGAAATTTTTCCCTTTTTTTTCAAAAAGGCAAGTTTTTCAGGTTCGTAACTTTTGATGGGTAAGACTAAACTTGCCTTAAATGATTGCCTCTCAGTTAAATTGCCTTAACTGATTGAATACTAGATGCATTTTACGTTTGAAAATACTCTGTAATTATTAGATTCTTATTTTTAAGTTGAACTATGATTCGAGTAAAATTGCTAAGGTTTAGGTTAAGTTTAAGAGGGTAGCTTTAAAAAGTAAAAAGGGCATTTTGACTAAATCAAAAGCTAACGAATATTTTGTCTCTAAGACTCTTTATCTTGTTTCTAGACACAATTTTCTGTATAAAGGGAGAACATGATTCAAGAAATAATGCTCAATCTGAAGTGCTGCGTAATTGTTTTTTCCAAATTGACATTTTATTGTCTTTTGTTTTCAAAACTAAATTTTCTATTTGTAATTGTCAAAACTATTGTATTGTCTCAAAACTAAAAATTAAGCAATTATTTAGCCAAGAACTTCCTTTGGTAGTCCCCTCCGCAATCCCTCGCTCTTTCCGCTAAAGCTTTTAATTGTTTTAAAATGAGTTGTCCCCTCCGCAATCCCTCGCTCTTTCCGCTAAAGCTTTTAATTGTTTTAAAAAGTAGAATTGTGGCAAAGAGTCAAACTTTAGCGTAAAGAGCGAGGGATTGCGGAGGAGACAACTCATTTCATATACGGATTAATTTATGTTCGTTTTAAGTTTTAATGTCGCTCCTTACTTTCAGCTAAAAAAATTATTTTTTTTTTTTATTTAATTTCTGAACGTTTTTTCAATTAATACATGTTTGGATTTGGTTCTCCGCACATAAATTATTAAAATGAAATTTGTATATTAATTCTTTTTTTTGGCTAAATGGCTTTCTCTTAGTTTTGATCAGACTTTATTGAGAAATAAGGGGTGGAGAAGGAGGCCTAGTTGCCCTCCAATTTTTCGGTTACTTAAAAAGGCAACTAGAACTTTTAATTTTTAACGAACGTTTTTATTAGTAAAAAATATACGTAACTTAAGAATTAACTTACGTAACAAACTTTCATAACCTTATATTTTTATTATGTATACGAGGGGGTTTGTACCCTCGTTAATACCTCGCTTTTAAACTAAATCCTAAGTTTTGTCCCAATTCTTTAAGAATGACCCCTGAATCAGAAATGCCGTAGAATAAATAGTTGAAATTACTAAAAATACTTTATTATAAAGAGCAAGGTATTTATCTCCTCCTAAATACCTCGCTCTTTATGCTAAAGTATTTTTAGAACCCCTCATATGCGTAATAATCTCTGTTCGTTTTAAGTTTCAATGCTACTTCTTCCTTTCATTTGAAAAAACGTTTTAATGTTTATTTTTCATTGTTTTCTTATAGTAATGCTAGAGAATCCTGCGCCCTTATCATTGAATTTTTCTTCCCCCATGACAGATTCCTCCAAGGAGAGATCCTCCAACATAGCCCCCTCTCCTCAGCCCCACCCCAAACAAAAAAAAAACCCTGAAAACGTCTGCACACTTCCCAATAACTATTACTATATGTAAACACTGGTCAAAGTTTGTAACTTGCAGCCCCTCCCTGAACTGGAAAGTTAGGGTTGTACAATATGAATGAAATTATATTTTAAATACTAATTCCAGTTGTCACTGGTAATTTCTGTATAGTAGGAAGTCAAAAGATAATTAAGTGGAAACTATGCTGCAAAGTCACAAAGTGGAAACTATGCTGCAACAAAATTCACAAAGCAACACTATTCACAAAGTGGAAACTATGCTGCAAAGCAGGATAGTTTCCATACTATAGGACTTTGAAATGCTAATTCTAGAAGTGCATCCATTTCTGGTTAAACCCCCCTCCTCCATGGGGCAATCTAAAAATGTGTAAAGTGGGCAAGGTTTTGAAGCTGAGGAAAAAGTTAGGGTTGTGCAATATGATTGAGTTTATATTTTAAATACTAATTCCAGTCATCACTGGTAATTTCTCTATAGTAGGAAGTCAAAAGATAATTAAAAAACTCACACATCCATTAATGTCCATATCCAAGATGGCTCACTTTCACTTTTGAGTTTAAACTAGCCAGCTGTTTGTGAACAAAACAAACGTCCAATTTTGCTAACAGGTAACATTACCTATAGAGCAAAGCATATTAGTCCATGAGCCCCATGGGCAGCAGGGCAAGGTCTGCATTCCATATTTATGAAATAAATATAGAATACAGACCTCACCCCACTGCCCATGGGGCTCATGGACTAATATGCTTTGCTCTATAGGTAATGTTACCTGTAAGCAAGACCACTTTGAACATTCTTAGTTTTCCCCATGAAGGAGGAGGGTCAACCAGAAATGGATGTGCTTCAAGAAGTAGCATTTCTAAGTGCTTTAATATAGAAACTATGCTGCTTTGCAGCATAGTTTCCAGTTTAGACAGCTTGTGATGAAACTAAACAATTACCTCATAAAGGGATCCAACTAAAAAATTAAATGCTCCTAGGTAAATTTTATGTGCATACTAGTGTGCTGCCTGATGCCTTTAAAATTGAAATCTGAGTTTGGGTTTACTTTATCAACACCATAGATAATATGGTTATTATTAGACTGATAAGGTTAGATTGGTTCCATTCAAAGCTTTGCAATTCTGGTGCCTCCATCCACCTCTGGTCTAGTAAATAATTAAGGTACAAGTTAACTTAGTTGCATGTCTTTGGACCTTTTCAACCAGTTATCCATGGATTGATGTCAACTTGTTTTTTATTCAAAAGTCAATGGATAGTAATTGTTTAGTTTCATCACAAGCAGTCAAAACTGGAAACTATGTTGCAAAGCAGCATAGTTTCCATACTATAGTACTTAGAAATGCTAATTGTAGAAGCACATCCATCTCTGGTTGACCCTCCTCCTCCATGAAGCAAACTAAAAATGTATAAAGTGCACAGGGTTTTGAAGCCAAGGGGAAAGTTAGGGTTGTACAATATGAATGAAATTATATTTTAAATACTAATTCCAGTTGTCACTGGTAATTTCTGTATAGTAGGAAGTCAAAAGATAATTAAAAAAATTATTCATCCATTAATGTGAATATCCAAAATTGTTCACTTTTGCTTTCAAGTTTAAACTAGTCAGCTGTTTGAACAAAACAAATGTCTGATTTTGCATATAGTAACATTGCATATAGAGCAAAGCAAATTATTCCATGAGCCCTGCAGGCAGTAGGGCAAGGTTTATATTCTGATTGGTTGAATTGTTAGTTGATGTTTATGACCTACGTTTTGCTGATTGGTTAAGTCTTGTTTTTTATCTTCATGATGTTTTATCACTGCAACCTTATTTTCACCTGAAATTGCAGGTAGTCAAGGGAAGAATATGTGGTGTTAAAAGTTTGAAGGCAGGATATTTTAGTTTTTTGGGGATTTTTTTTTATTACTGCATATAGCTAGATTCTGATGATTGCATATTGTTTTTATGTCATTACTCATTCATATTGTCCAATTCCAACATTTCCCCTGGCTTCAAAACCCTGCCCACTTTATGCATTTTTAGTCTTGTTGGAGGAGGATTTTAGAAAGCAAAAAAATGGACGTGCTTCTCTAATAATGACAAAGAAACAATATGCAATCACTTTGACAGACTTGTGCAAAATAGTTGAGCTTTTTACATATAGAGCATAACTTGCCCTTTGTTGAGTGTTGCTGAATGTTTTATGCTGTGCCTGGGTCACTTTTTGGGCTCTGTGAATAATGATTGCTTTTTCAAACATAAGTTCATCACACTCAGCCAAGAGCTTCTTGCTTACGTTTTGGCTTGGTATTCTGCACACTATTCAATTTTGTACCATTTTGTTTGAGTCAAAGTAGAGACATGGTTTCATGGTGACAGTAGAGACATGTCTTGATGTCAGTAATATATTTCTCTATGCTCTCTCCTTGGGCCTGGTCTTGCTTTTGGAACAGGTATTGTGCAAAAACTGTTTTCTTCTGTGGTGAAGTGTATGCCTTAAATTTCTCAAGGTACCATTCAATTTTGTTTTGTTCCTTGTCTGCAATGGTGAAGGTGTTGAAAATTGTGCATCATTTTGCTCCAGCCCAGACAAGTTGGTGGACACAGAGATCTTTCTCTGTTTTGCCTGCAAACATGAGTTGGGCAGGCTCTTGGAAATGGTCCCATTCCTCTGCTAGGGAGCTTTGTTCCCAGTTGACTGATGGCTGTAGGACATCCATAAGATCCCACTTCTGACACCATGTAATGTTTGTCTATTAGAATGGTTTATTGACCCAGGCTACCTACAAAATAAATGAAATAAATACATTACACACTACACAATAAGAATGCTGCACCAAACAAAGTGGATTTCTTGTTTTACCATTTGATTTATATTTTTTGATTATATTGCCTACTTTCCTTAGGTCTCATTTCTTTTGTTGATCTAAGCTGATTAAAAAAAAGTTTCATTTTATAAAACAAAGTTTTTCTGAGGTCATCAAAGTTCAGTTGGTCTTGAAGAAGAAAGGGGTGGAGGTAGACACTTAAAAATATCTTCTAAGGATATAAATTGAGGACCTGGGTCTATTCCTGAAAGATTTCATTCCCCTAACTCTACTACTCTCCAAAATCATCTTCTAGAACTCCACCAAAGAAAGATGCAATAAAAACAGTAATTTGTAATGATTTGGAATCCTTTGCTTTAGTAGTAGTATTAGTAGCAAAAATGATAGTAGTTGCAGCAGTAGCAAGCACATGCTGCCTTCTGGTTAGCTGATCATCTCCCTCAACATGCCTTTTAAATTTCAACTTTACTTTAAGCCATTCTTAAGATATACCTGGTATGCCCTTTTGCCATCCTGCATGCACAAAGTATACTTTAGTTTAGTTCAAACTTATCCCTTAATATTCCCTTAATTTTTTGCCTTAATGTCTTTAGCCTTAGATTTAGTAGTAGTAATAGTAGCAGCAGTAGTAGTATGCACATAATAACTTGATTAGTTCAAAATCACCCTAAAAAAACCCTGTAAGTTTCAACTTAATACTCTAAGCTGCTCCTAAGATATTGTTGATGCACCCTTTGACAACCTGCATACTCATAGTGTGTTTTGATTGAGTTCAAAACTCCCTTAAAAATTTTCTGAATGTTTAATCTCAATACCCTTTGTCTGTTTGAACACCAAGGATCGAACATGTTCCCTTTCTGAATAAGAAATATTATATGCAATCAACAGAGAAATACATAACTTACAACCCTGGCCACAAGGGCTGTGGGATTTTGTCATCCCTAGAGGCGCAGCTATTTGACTTTTCAACTATGCTGAATAAAATGGACATTTTATAATTTTTATCAGATTGATTTGGGACTAATGTGCTGCCTATGATTAAATCTAGTCCCAACTTTTCATGACAACACTGCTTTAAAAAAGACATTCATTTTTTGTTTGTTTAGTTTAACATTGCTTTTGTCAATGTTAACTGTAGCAAAGTTGAAGCTAATATCAAAAGATGGATAGGTTGCTGAAACAAAATTGGTCTCTATTTCTTTGTAAAAGTTCAGTTTAAACTTCTGAGATTCTTTACAATTGCATTCAATATTCAAATGATATCACTCCCTGTCTCAGTATTGTCTGCAATCATTCTTGCATTTATTTGTCAAAAATTGAACAATTACTTCCCATCAAAAGCTGCAAGCCTGAGAAAGTTTTCTTGATTTTTGAAAAAAGGAGGGAACACCCCCAAAAAGTCTGGTAATCTCAACGAAAATCACACTGTCATATTCAGAATATCAGAAAACCCCACTGTTGAGGTCTCTACCTCCTATATGCAAAAATGTGGAATTTTGCCTTATTTTTGTCAGAAGAAAGATTGCAGATGCATGTTTGTTTTTTCCCAGGGGTAACCATGCCAAACCAGTGATCCTATAAGATTAGGATAGGGTTCATTTGGTTATAAACCAAAACTTCTAGTGCTGTTCTTAAATGACCAAGAAGATTCGAGGGCAACTAGCTGCATTCCACACCTCCTTTTCCCCCCAAAAGATATCCCATCAAAATTTTGAGATAGCCATTGGATTCAGCATAGTTTAAAAGTCCAATAACTATGCCTTTGGGTATGATATGGACCCCATATTCCTGAGGGATAGGGCTGTAAGTTGAGCAATTTGCCCATTGTTCACATATAGTATTTGTTATTGGGAAATTAATGGAATTTTTTGGGTAGGCAGGATTTTCCACTGGTAGATTTTTTTTGTGGGGAGGAAAGTCTCTGAGGGTAATTTTTCAGGGAATATTTTGCACAGGGGAGGGAGAGGGAAGGGGATTTCCTAGCTAATTTGTAAGATGGTCAGAAATTCAACACAAAAAGACCAGTTTTTTCAACTGAAAGTAAGGAGCAACATTAAAACTTAAACGAATAGAGTTTATTCTGTATAGGAAGGGGAGGGGGAGCTGTTCCTTCCTCAACCCTCGCTATTTAACACTAGAGCTTGACTTTTTGTCACAATTATTTAAGAAAGACTGCTCAAACACAAGGCCCATTGAATTCTGGGAAGGCTAAGGAAGGGACAGTCTCCTCCACCCTCATATACGGAATAATCTGTGGTCGTTTTAAGTTTTAATGTTGCTTTTTACTTTCAGTTGAAAAAACTTGTTTTTTTATTATATTGTGGTTGGAATTATCTGTACAGCCCCTAGAACTAGGTTTCTAGTTGTAGAACTAGTTCTAGAACTAGAGAACTAGGTTGTGGAACAGACATGACATGCTGGCAGTGGAAGAATATAATACATTTTGTTAGCCATATGGAATCAAGAGAACCACTAACCAAACACTTAATGAATATAAGCCCATCTTATTCTTTAATTTTTTTTTTTAACATATATATGTGGGATAGAGGGATATTGTTTGAATTTTATTACCACAGATCTCTTTTCTTAGGGAATAATAAACGTTTTTCACTACAAAGTTGCTGTCTTAAAGGTTGTATGGCGTACTATAAGAAATGCTTTTCAAAGCTTAGAACTGGAAACTTTTGTGTCAAGGCAGCAACAATTATCTTATCTGATGTTTTTCCCAATTAGACGCTGATGGGGCAATGGGGGGACTGCTACTTCTTGGGATTTGTTCCCAATCTTGGGATTTCATTCCTTAGCGTGATATTTGAGGAAAATCAGCCCCTAGAACTAGGTTGTAGCAGTAGCTGTAATCTAGTAAAGGACAAACCTTGGTTGATAGTAGACCAAAAATTAATTATTGTTTTTGCAAAAGTCGCTATGTCTTGGAACTTGCTTTCAAATGAGCCTCAAAACATTTCTACATGATGTTTTGCGGCCCTGCTAATAGTGAAGAAGAAAAAAGACATATCTAATCAGTGCTAAAGTGATTTCCCTTCTTTTTAAGGGAGGAAGGGCTGTAAGCTTGCTATGTAGAGTTTTTGACAAAGTCAATTCCAATGGTGTGTTTTTCGTTTTGATCCGACAAAATTTCCAGAAGTTAAGGCTCTTTTTCAAAATTATTTAAATTTATTTTCAAAACAGCACTTTACTATTAAGATCAATCAAAATAATGGGTACCATTCCCGTATTAGCTACAAATGAGGATTTTTTCATACTAGACAGTTTTTACAGAAACACATATTTAAGCTTTTGGTTACTGTGGGCTAGAGTTTGTTCTTTACTAGCTTGCAGTTATCACTGATCATAAAAGTGAATGAAACTAGTATGCTATGAGGGCATCAAGCTTAGTATTTAAGATAAATGGGAATCAAATTACGTTCGATTTCTTAAATATGCTTTTTATAAGTTTTAATTTAAAGCTTAAAAATGTCAATGCATGGTCAGAATTTTAGTGAGTGGATTTCGCCACTATTTTTTGATTTTTCCAAGGAAGGATTTCGGATGAGTCTAGGTCGCCCGTGTCCAGATTTGTCCATAAGTATAGGTGTATTCAGGTCTGAGTGGAGGAGATCAAGACTTCACCAGGATCATAAAAGCAAACAAATGCAGGTCAAAGATGACAGTTATTCTGCAGCATTTTCACATCCCCTCCTATGTACAGGTATGATCAGAAAGGCGAATATGTCGTTTTTACCAAAAAATCGGTGTTAAGGCTGCCGTCTTTTATTTAAGAATTAACGACGCTTCTTGACTACTATGGTCCCTGCGTCCGCCCTGCAGCGTGATTCGATCTCTGGGTCCCGTATTACCAAGCTAAGGTCAAATCCACTGTGCCACCAAAGGACAGCTGCTGTCTTTGGGAGTTAGGTTTTTAAAATTTGAAAGTTACAAGAGTTTTTTTTCCAACTCCAACGCGAACCTTCATGCGAACTGTCAACTTACTCCATTGGCAGTAAATTAATGTAAAGTAAGTAAGTATGACTGTGCTAGACCCTCAAGGCCCAAACTGGTGGTGCTGATCTTGTTTCAAGGCCCTTCAGCCAGGAAGTGCAATGGGGGTCTGGGGGGCCAGCTATCCTGTGCTTTTGCGCACCCTTCTTGCTTACGTTCGCCAGATTTCTACAGGTTAGACCTTATAGAGGTTAAAGCTTTTTTAGAGCTTGGTCGATTGTGGCAGAGCTTCTAGAGTCACGTCACTGACCCCTCCCAAACCAAATAACCGTCCATGCTGGAAATGAAACCCGTATCCCCCAGACAAAGGGTTCCTAGCCTAGCGTGCCAATCACTTTACAGTTCAGTACTGAATTAGCACTGAACTGACTCTAGCCCAGCACCTTGACCTAAGTGGTTCTAATAGTTTGAATTAATTTTGGAAGTTGACCATTTTCTACAATGAACCAAATTTTAAATCATAGTATGATATTAATGGCTACAGGATAATTTGCATTCTTTGAAACTGTAGTGGGTATTTTAAGAATTAAATTGGTACTTTTTTGTTGTTGCAATTTCCATGGTTGTATGTGGTAAACAGTGTATAAAACCACTATCTAAAAATATAATTTTATTGCAGTAAAATCCCATTTGCTTGTCAAGGACCCTCTCATAATCTACAAAAATGGCGACTTCTGCTGAAATGAGAGCTGTGAAGAATCAGTTTTCATCATTTTTGCGTGGCTTTTATGAAGGAAAATTCATTTATAAATACAGGTATAAATCGTTTTATTTACTAAGTTTTTGAATTATTCTATTTACTTAGACTTGTTTTCCCCATACCGGATGGCGCATAAGGTGACAACAGCATCTCAGTTCAATTTGCTTGGCTATTTGACGAAATTATCATTGTCATCCAATGAAAGTAGTAAAATCCTTTGTATGTAAATACTTTGTGTAGAAACTATTATGCAGATATTGCCTGGCATGTTGAGAGAGGGATTATATTTCAGTAACTGAACTGTTTTAAAATCATGTTGGTTTGGCCAATAAACCAAAAATTGACTTGAATTAGGTCCCATCTATCTTTTGTGGCTGTATTAGCGATTCTTCTTTTCTAAAATTTCGATGAATCTAGTGACGATATTTTGCTTGGTCTGGTGCTAGTTGGAGTGGCTGGTGGGCGTTGTAGGTCTAAAAGCTATCAATACATTTCTTGTAAGACCAGCCTTGGGGTGCATGTGCTGTGTACTCGTCCTTTAAAGGTGATTTATCAGAAGTGGTTGGCTGACATTCGTTGAGTGTCACCAAGCCAACGGAACTGCTGACCTTGATCTTGTCCATGATGGTGCAACACTCGGTCTGCGAAGGTGATCCCCACTATATGGCAGAGGCCTTTTGTTTCAACTGTGGAGATTTTTTTGTTCGTCATCAGCTCTTATTGTCCAGCTTTCACTTGGCTATTAAGCAATGGGGATTGTTAGCCGGTTAAATAGTTGGACTTATAAAGATGTTAACAATGCCTTGCTTTTCAGATTGGTTATAGGCCCTTCAAGTGGCAACTGGCTGAGGCAAGTCTTCACCTGTTCAATTTTGGGTGATACTGTTCGATTTTGCGAGACTACCCGGGTAGACAAAGAGCTTGACGTTTAAACTGACTCTTCACTTACTGTTATCTGAGCAGGTTTTGATCAAGGAGCTCAAGATACTCGCGGGATCTTGGTTTTAATTATTTTTACTATCACCCCAAAGGCTTTAGATGCTGACATTAGTTTTTGATTATGTCCTTGAAAAAGGCATTTTAGATCGCTAAGTTTTACAATAGTTTCGGCATATGCCATTTTGTCAATTTTTTTCCGCTAATCACTAAGCTCGTCAACAATTCAATCACTACAATCACTGGGCTGGTAAAATTGTGCGAATCTTGCTATAGAGTAGTGAAATATGATTTTAACTATAGGATTAGTGGTGTCAAATATTTTTTTGCACCATTGGTGTAATCAAAGAGCTTCCCATATGGGAACGTTGGGCGTTAATGTTGTCCTTTGAACTGTTGGACATATGGATGTCCAGATGGAACAGACATGGATACATATCTTTTCTCACATCTAAGAAAAGCTGGTATAAAATATAAATTCAAGCTATGTATGGAATTGCTCGTAATGCCGTTGCTGGGCTTAGCAGTCCTTCTGTGAAGAGGAGAGTGGTATAGACTGGGATGTAGTGCATAGTGGGTCAGCAAGTGAAGTTTAACACTGCACTTTAGTCGTGCATTTTTTTTTTGTATACTTGCCATCGATCCTACTTCACTACTGCCACTTCTACATAAATGGTTGATTTCTTAGGGTAGATCTGCGGAGATCCTAAGCTCTCGCCATGACCCTGGCTGTAGGTTTAGTCATGGGGAGCAAAACCGTTTTTGTTTTCCTGGTGAAGCGGTTCTAAGGAGCATAGTTTGTCAGACATAATAACCACGCCCCTTCTTTTCAAGAACTATGGTTTCTTGGAAGATCCCTCTAAGCGATTTTCACGTACAGTGACTGTGGTACAAAGTCCTTGCAATTGAAGCAGTGTGAGAATATTGATGCTTGTGAAGAAATTATCAAAGAAAACTTCGTGATGGGGTGGTTTTTTAACAACAGACGATGGGTTAGTGACCACCTGTGGACCTAGGGGTATTGCTCGCTGCTGCTGAATCTTCCCACTGTACAGGCTGATTTTGCAAGGACATCCATTGGAGAATAATAACACCTATGGTTTATATCCAAGTTAATTCGGATTTCCTTGGATAAACATTTTGCAGCTACGACGACCAAAGAAATATTCCATTTTTTCATGAAAGTTCTTTGACAGAACGTCCTCTATTGGTGAAGTTTAGTGTTCATGGAACAAACAAGAAGCCTCGTCTTATTCATTTTGTTGCTTTCCTCGAGCTCATTATTATCTGCAAAGTGTAGAATTTTCTTTATCTTCAGAAATCTGATGCAGCTCATGACTTGTCCAACTATAGTAACAATACAGTAACAATACATTCTTTCCCTGTGAAGGTAATGGTATCTTGATAATAGCACAATTTAAAAAAATTGGTTGACTTCTTCAAAGCTGAATTTGAAGCTAATGTTACCATTCTGAGAAGCATATCGTGTTGTGCTTATAGCACGAAAAGTTTCTTGCTCGACCTGATAAAAAAAAAACCTTGAATGTAGGCATGCTTTTTATTTAGCTGCCCTTGTCTCCTAGTCTATATAATGATTCTGATGGAAGATCTCTAGACTTAGCTTTATTTTCCCATTTTGGCATATCCCTCTGGGTTTTCTTGAAAGTTCATATTTTTTAAATACGAGATTTTAAGACGGTCCTGGTGATACTGTTGGGCTGTTTTCCTGCGACCAGAATATGTGAAAAATCTTGCGGTGTTTAATTCTCGGAAAGGGATTCTTTCGAAGACGTGAAGTTTTATTACTTTTTCATTAGCCAAGAAATCTTCTGTTTTCAAGCTGCACTCAGTCTGTTACCACCTACTGCCTTGCAAGAAACGGTAGCTTTGCATTTACATGAAAGTCAAGAACTCGGTGAAAATTTTAACTTCAAGACACATGAAAAACAAGTGAAAAAAACATCAATGTTTAATATTTTGATTGAACTTATTGATTGAGCTTGTTTTTAGTGATGGTTGCTGAGAACTGGAAATGAATTGAACAAAAACCAATTCAAGGGATATGTAAGTTAAATTTTGTATTAAATATCCCGTATTTCAAGTTTTGTTGTCATATTGAACATTATATCCGGAAAAATGCATAGTGTCTTTCGTATCCTGGTCACTTGTAATTATTGCAGCTTTACTTATTATGAAGAGTCTCTAAAGATTTTGTATTGTTAGTGTAAAAAAGAACTAGTTCTTGTATTTATTTATTTTGCTCTTCTTTTGTGAGGCAGTGCGTTTTGCTACAAATGACATATGGGACTCATTTTAACTTTTATAGCAGCATTAATACATATGTTACCTGACAAAAGTCCTCCATTTCAATAGACTCTCCTATAGTTTTTTATTCAGACGACGTTTTTCATTTTAATTTATCAAGGATCTGATGTTTTGTATTAAAAAAAAAAAAAATAAATAAATAGGAACAACTTGCTTTTGCTTCGTCTTATTTTTGTCATTGTAAAGAAATTTACAATAGCAAATTGAAATTCGGACTGTTTTTAATTTTTTTTTGAAATTTCGGACTTTTTATTGAAATTCCATGTAAACTGAACTTTTTTTTTATAAGTGAATTTATTTTGAGTAAGTGGCGCAAATAGTCTTTAACCGCATGAGGTTTTGGTACTCAAGCCCCCCCCCCCCTACATTAGCAAATTTTTTACTTTTATTGAAGCGTTAATGCATGCGTTACATGACAAAAAGTCTTCCAATTCAACGTATTTTCTCGCCCTTTTTTGTTTAAACTATGTTTTTAATTTTAGTTTATTCAAGGATCTGATATTTTATATTAAAAACAAATAATTTGCTTTTGTTCTGTTTCAACATATACTTCTATTTTGTTCAGGGACATGCTCAGACATCACTTCAAGCTAAGAAAACAATACTTCATAGAAGTTTCAATGGAAGATATTCAGAGTTTTGATGAAGATTTGGCAGACAAACTTCGTGGACGACCCACTGAGTATATTGCATTGGTAATGTATTTGGAGTTCATTAGTATTTTTTTCAGATATTTGAAGAACAGAACAAGAAGCCAGAATGAAGTTTGTCATCACATTGGCCAAACGAAAAGCAGGTTTTCTCGGTTGGGGTGGTAGGATGTCGTAGTAACTATTTAAGGGAAGTGGAACTTCCTGGGAGAGTCTATAAAGGGAGGCTTTTAATAGATTGGAATGGAGAAGGAGCATGCGTAGTTGTCTTGCCATCATGCGGGTTGGTGCTGCAGTGATCGTAGTAGTGGAATCACACCATAGCTCTCAATCTATATTATTGAAATTTGATGACCGATTTTCTCTTCTTGAAAAATTTAGAGGGTGAAAGGAGCTGATGTTGAAATCCCCCTAAAATTGGGACATGAAATCTACAGTATATGAAATCTATATATGAAAATGTTGAAATCTACTGTATATGAATGAATGAATGACTGCATTTAAAGCCATTTTTCAGGCCGTATACATACATATATAACAACAAACAAACTAAATTATGTAACAATCGACTTTCGAATAACAAGACCCTTCCGGACAAAATTTGCCACTGCTACTATATTTATTTTCGACGTCGACTTCAAAGTTCCAAGAAGGGGCTCACGACTATCCACCCCAAGAAAGCTCCTTCTTAGCTCATTTAGCCCCTGACACCTGAAAAGAAAATGGTCTAGCCCATCAAGATCACCGCAAATTGGACAAGTATACCGCATTTCCGGGTGACACCTATTTTTCCAAATACTGTGAAGAGGGAGACAGTTTGCTCGCACCTGCATCCAAGACTTCAGGGATTCCTTTGGAATCCCTAATTTAAAATATAACTCTTCACCATAATTTTCTTTCACCTTATAGTAAGAACTTAAGCTTTCCGACTGGTTAAGGTCATTCCACCATTTCTGAATTTCTTGGTCTTCCAGCCTTATTTGGGTCTCTGACAGAAAGGCTTTTTGATCTGAGATTGGGCCCTCTCCTCCATTCCATGCATACGATAGACCTGTGCTGTCCAGTAGTTTTTTGACATGGAAGGGCCATGACGATTTTTGTCCCTGGGTAAGTAATTCATCATACGCTGCTCTGATGAGTCTTGAGGAGGGACATTGCAGTATTTTCAGCCAAAACTTAATTAATTGGATCTGTCTATGTTTTCTCATTGAGAAAAGTCCCAAATCTCCCTTGATGAAAAGTGTGTGAGTTTTGGCGTGCAGACCTAGCATTCGTTTATAATATTGTAGCTGTAGATTTTCTAATGAATTGATTTCTAATGAACAAATGAATGTTGATTGAAATCTACAGTATATGAAATCTACATATGAATATGAAGAAATCTACAGTATATGAATGTTGATTGAAATCTACATATGACAATGTTGAAATCTACAGTATATGAATGTTGATTGAAATCTAGATATTAAAATGTTGAAATCTACAGTATATGAATGTTCATTGAAATTCTGAATTTTGAAATTCTGTTTGGTAGTTAAATAAGTATTTAAAGGCCAATTTTCTAATTTTTGAAAGTTTCAACTAAAGAGCAGTTTCGTAGAAGAAAAAAACAGGCTCTAAAAGCACCTCTATCTTCTCACTCCTCCCTCCAAAAAATCTCTGATTCGTCTTCTCCACCGGATTTGACTCTTGGGTATGCATAAGAAGGGCCCCGTGGGATTTCTCCTTGCCCTTTTTTGGTTTCTAACTAACTTTTCCTTTCTTTCATTTTCACTGTCTAGAGTAAAGAATTTTGTTTTTAATTCTTTGTGGATATAGTTTTTGTTGCTCTCACAAAACCATCCTTTTCTTTTTTCTGAAAAGAATTTTATTCAAAGTTATTAGATTCCTATAGCCTTGAGAAGGTGAATCTTAGCTAATAAATGCATGAATCTGTATTGGTATAGTTTTTGCCAAATACATCATATTTGAATATTGCCTTTTATTAATAAAATTATTTTACTAAATGGAAAATAATTGTATATACGTGTATTTATTTATTTATCTGTAAATTTTCTCTAAAACAAAGCTATAATTTTTTTTCTGAAAATTGGTAAGTTACCTTTTTCTGGTGTGAAAAAACGATCTAGATAGGCCAGACTTTGCGAAAATTCGTCCGTGGGCTTGATTATGGAAAAATATTTTTCATAATAAATTCGTTTAGGGCCTTAATTTTGGGCGTTATAATTGATTTTGCTCAAGATGAGTATCTGTGCCAAATATTTTAAAAAGCACATTGAAAATTAATTTGTATGTATGTATGTATTAAAATACCAAAACACCATTGTATGTAAAATACTAAATCCAAAATAGTGTGCCGTTCCACTCGATGAGAAGAGGACTGGTTACTCAGTTTCTGAAACTGCAAATCCCTAGCCTTAGCCGGCTCCACCACACCGAAACGGTTAACGATTTACCTATTCTTGAACCACCCAGGGACCTGAAGGAAAAACTTCGCGTACTTAAAATAGCAATCTCGCAACACTCACCTATCAAATTCAGTAAAAATGTCCCAAAATGGGCCAAATATAGAATGTGCGGGGGAGCCACACTCCTATATATTCGAGAAAGGGCTTTCCACTCCAGATTAAGTTGTGATGTAACCACACAAGAGGACTTGGGACTTCGCAGCATTCATACTTTGTCCTATTTGTAGATATCTATCAGGTAGGCTATCAAAACTCCGGTGAAGACTAGCTATTGACCTGCACGGATTTAACAGATCGTCCGCATAACAAAGCACCGATGTATCCATCTTTTTTGAAATGCAACGAATAGGTAGGCCAATCTGCGCAGGAAGAGACGCGTTGTTGTAGATAATCGGTGATTTGATAGCTCCTTGCTTTGTTCTGACGAACACAGGGAGCTCACTATGCGAAAGCACATATCCCAACTTCAAACGAACTTTTAGATGGATATACATATAATATAATGGAAAATTACATCAAGACTAACACCACGGCTATGTTACTCCAATATGGCCTGCGAGTGGATAAGGGAACCAAAAGCGTTCATAACATCTATGCTCCGAGAACCAGAGTGCTTGCAGATGCTTATATATCTCTGGGTATATTATAGAAACTTCTAAGAGCATGGAAGCAACCTAAACCCGACAGGAACCCGAACTGGAATGGTAGCATAATACACTTTTTATTTAAGTTGTCAACTATCAGAAGCTCAAATATCTTTGCGAAAACGCTTGGCACAGTCACTGGCCTATTTGATGAACATGATGATTTTGGTTTATACTTTTTCCGAATTGGGCTAATCACTGCAATGCATAAACTGTCCGGAGCGACACAAATGCTAAAAACTATTTGAAAAGTGATGCAAGGTGGCTATAGAGGAGGTTACTTGCGGTGATAAAATGCTCAGCACAAGTACTGTTGGCGCCAGCCGAGAATCTCTTCTTTCTAAGCTTCAACACAGCCTCCTTAATAGCAGACGATGTTATCACAATATACTTAGGTTTTTGAATAGAATCAAGCAACGAAGCCATCTCACTGTCGAAATAAATTTGTACACTGCAGTTGGGCTATACAAACAGACTTCCCAGAAAGGGGACGAGACTTCCAAAGGTAAGTAGGGTCATTTATAATCTTCTCGGCAGTGACCGACCTGACCGTCACTACATGTTCCTGCACAGCATTCCTAAATATTCTCTTAGAATAAATCTGGACCGTATTTACAACCACAGTCTTTGGCTTCTCGCACCCGTTCCAGAGCCGCAACCACCGCGTCGCCGTAGCACAGGCCGACTCTAGAACTGAGTTACTAGACCACCTATATTTTTCACTTCTACGACGCATCCGCCTCACTGGAATCGCCAGTATTTATCAACAGTATTTATAAATGTGCAAAAATGTTTGCCGTATAAAATAAAATGAAATTAAAGTTGTTTAGCTAAAGAGTTTAAAAAACTGTTCTTTTCACCGAGTTAAGGTCAGTTTTTATTACTATGATTAATAGTGATAGTAATAACAAAGGTATATATAATTAAATGTTATTCTAGTCATGTAAATGAAGTCTTATATGTATGTTTTTCTCTTTTATAGCTCGAAGAAGCAACTAAAGAAGTGGCTGATGATATTACTCGTCCACTTCGAATTGGTGAAGTAAATGTTGATGACGTTCAGGTTATAATTAAATAAGAAGCGAATCCTGTTCCTATTAGAGACATAATATATTAATATTTTGGCTTTTCGCAGAATGATAATCTAAAAGAAATTTGCATATTTACTTTTTTGGCTAAATGGCTTTCTCATAGTTTTGATCGAATGATTTTGGGAAAAAGAGAGCGGTGGAGGAGGCCTAGTTGCCCTCCCCCCCTCCGTTTTTTGGTTACTTAAAGAGGCAACTAGAGCATTTAATTTTTTACAAACGTTTTTATTAGTAAAAGATAAATCTGACATGTTGAAGTATGACTGTGCCTTCATAGTTTCCAAGATCCCTGATTTTAATCCAGTCTCCGGGATAACCAACAATACCAAGACTCTTTCAATGCTGTGATGAAAAGAGTTATACAACAACAGCGAGACGTAGCAATGGAGAGATGCGTCTTGGGCCTTCTTTGTTTAGACGACGAATATTATACAGACGCATCTCGTGGATACAAGGGAATAGGAGACTATAGACTCCTTGAGAAGGCACATAAAGAATATATAGTTCATATCAAGAAGGGAGAAGATCCAGTTGAATCCAGGAATGAAATGTTTCGGTCCAAGATGCGTATGGTCCAAGAAATAAATGGATCAGATTCCATTTCCGAAAAAAAATATGACAAAAGAAGACCGCCAGTCACGTGGTATAGTTGACATAGCAGAAGCACTATGGAGAAAGGGACATGTTACATTTTGCAACGGAAAACAAGTGGATCTTGTTTCAAATGTGACTAGAAAGAAGGTTAAGATTGTGACACCACGTACAGAAACAATCACTGTTAGAGGAAATAAAACTGTTACAAAGGGTATTAACAGGAAAAGCTTGATCGAAGTTTACGATTGTTCTTGTGATTTTGTTGTCCTTGCAAACTAGCTGTTTTAGTATCTCGAGGATATGCACTATAAACCGAAAAATCAATTATGCATCTGAAAACTCTCAAGAGCGTGAAGGGAAGATAAAAAAGGTACGTGAGGCCCGGAATAAAAAGCTCATTAATCATTCAGGACTATTACAATATTAAACTTGCAGCAGATTCTCTAGCAGCCAATGAATTGTCGTTTACTGCTGATAGTGATGATCAGAATGAGGGGAGTTTTTCATCGTCAATAAATGAAACATCAAAAGCTATTTTGAAGACAAGCGGGGAACAGAATACCTTAGAAACGGGTTTTAGAAATGAAAACAAAGAAATTACTGAAGTAGCTTCACTTAAAAAGACTTCCAAGTGCCAATCGATAAGCTCTGATGATATCATAATTCAAAACTTGCACGGAAGATGTACATTTTGTGAAGACTGCACAAAAAAGGCTGCTTAGCCCCACTCAACTGGTGAAACCCCAAAAATTGGTAAGGAGACTGAATATTCGTTTTTAAGCAACCCAGGCTACAATTCCTACAGTAATTTTTCATGGTTATGCGTTTACAGGTCCCATAAATGAATTGTGTGACGAAGCAAAGCACATGATCCAGCTATTAAAATGGCTTTTTGGAATAGTGGTCAAATCTACCAATTCTGCTATCGTAGGAAACGCAGAGGAACTAGTTTGGTGGAGAGCTACGGTTTTTCCCTTAAGGGACCCAAATGTCCTTGCGTTTTTCTTTCAAGACCTTGAATCTCTGCTGAGACCTGGGACTCGGCTCACAACTGTGATGGTTTCCTACCTCGTGAATCTTGTTACTTCTAGCTGTGTGTCAGCGGGAACTATCGATATTTACTCTACTTTCAACTTGACAAATACTGATTCTTTAATGTCTTACCCAGAAGGGCCTAGAGAGAGATTTAGTCATATTTCGCGTGATTGCCGTGTCCTGTTTGTTCCATTGTGTGTCAATATGTGTGATATAACAGATAGGGAGTCCAAGAATCCCTTCATTTTGGGAATATGTGATTTCTCTAGGTGAATTCTATCTTCTATCTGTGATTTCTATCTTCTTGATAGCCTGAAGCCGTTAAAACATTCTCTAGGGAGGCTAGTTCTTTCCAACCTAAAATATCTGATGAATGGAGTTGATAAACGCTACATAGAACTTGAAGTTGGCTCGTGTGGCATTGTTCCAAAAGTAGATTCTTCAAGCTATGGGCATTTTGTTGTCAAATATGCCCAAGACTACACAAATGGGAGAAGCTATTTAGGAAGCGCACTGTCAACTGTCAAAAATTACCTCCTAAGTACAAGTGGTCAAAGGGAAGATCCATAGTATTTAAGAAAGTTGTAGAATTATGTAACGATGATACTGAAATGGCAAGTAAGGAAGATATTCAATGAATGAATAAATATAGAAACGAACTTGGCTGTCCAGGTACTTGAATCTCTTTTAATATTCAATAAAAAAACAAGTTTTTTAACTGCAACTAAGGATTGAGATTAAAACTTAAAACGGGCAGAAATTATTCCGTATATGAAAGGAGTTGTCCCCTCCTCAACGCATCGCTCTTTACGCGAAAGTTTTTTATTGTTTTAAAGAGTAGAACTTTGACAGAGTCAAACTTTAGCGTAAAGAGCGGGACTCTGAGGAGGGGACAACCCCTTTCATATACGGAATAATTTCTGTTTGTACTAAGTTTTAATGTCACTCCTTACTTACAGTTAAAAAAAACTTATTTTTTTTATTTAATTTCAGAACGTTTTCAAATTAATGCATGTTTTGATTTTGGCTCACCGCACATGAATAATTAAAACGAAATTAGAACTAGAACTTAGGGAACTAGAACTATTATTTTCCGTTAGAATGAGGTCTCTCGTGACATTCTAGGATCACTGGGTCGATGCGATCACCCCTGGGAAAAAAAAGTAAAAAAAAAAAACAAATAAACATGCAACCGTCATCTGTCTTCTGGCAAAAAATACAAAATTCCACATTTTTGTAGATGAGTTATTGAAGCTTCTACAGAAGGGTTCTCTGATACGCTGAATTTAATGGTGTGATTCTTATTAAGATTCTATAATCTTTAGGGTATGTTTCACCCTAATTTCTAAAATAAGGCAAATATCCCGGGCTCGTAACTTTTGATGTGTAGGACAGAACTAGATGGAACTTATATATTTAAAATCAGCATAAAAATACAATTCTTTTTGTGTAACTATTAGTATAAAAATTCCGTTTTTCAGAGTTTCGGTTACTATTGAGCCGGGTAACTCCTTATCACAGTTCTTTACCACAAACTCTTAGTTTTGATAGGACGATTTTGTGAAAAAGAAATGGGGGAGGAGGCCTAGTTGCCCTCCAATTTTTTGGCAACTTAAAAAGGCTACTAGAACTTTTAATTTCTTACGAACATTTTTATTAGTAAAAAATATACGTACCTTACGAATTAACTTACGTAACGGACTTTTATATTCGTATATTTTTATTACGTATATGAGTGGGTTTGTCCCCTGGCATGGGAATTCTGTGTCCAAGGGGCACGGGTTCAATCCCAATTGTGACCAGTTATTTAGTTTGGGACGGGGGTCAGTGGCGTGACTCTGTAAGCTCAGCCAGAGTAGACCCAGCTCTAAATGGGTACCTGGAGAAATCTGGGGAAGGTAAGCAGGAAGGGTGTGTGAAAGCAAAGGATGGTTGGCCCCCAACCCCCCATTGCACCTCCTGGCTGAAGGGTCATGAAACGGAGATCAGCACCGCCGGTTTGAACCTTAAGGGCATAGTGCCGTCATACTTAATTTACTTACTTGTTGACCCCAGAATCACAAAGGCCGTAGAATAAACAGTTAAAATTACTAAAAGTACTTTAGCGTAAAGAGCGAGGTATTTAGGAGGAGATTAACCCCCCACATGCGTAGTAATTTCTGATCGTTTTAAGTTTTAATGCTGCTCCTTACTTTCAGTTGAAAAACTTTTTCATATTTATTATTTTTAAATAATGTTTAATAATGTTAATTGTTTTTTTTTAATAATGCTAGAGAATCCTGCGCCCCTTCATGGAGTTTATTTTCCCCATGGCAATTTCCTCCAAGGAACGATGCTTCCACTTAGCTCCCTCCCCTCAAATCCCCCCAACAAAAAAAAACCAAGTAAAAAATGAAATTATCTTAAAATCGCCTTCATCTCTATTAATACTAATACCTCCATAGATAGTGTTTTTTATTTCAATAATTTCTCTGAAATTTTGTAAAAGTCTTACAGACACGTCAACAATTTTTGTCTGATCAGATAAAATATTGTGATGATAAAAATTATAAACGTGTTCCGCTATAGCGGATTCAAATGTTTCATGTCTTTTATTATGTCTTAGCGAGCAATCTATGGTATTTTTGTGTTGCTGTAGCCTTTTGTTTAAATTCTGCTGTGTTCTACCTACATAAAATTTACCACAACAGCATGACATTTTGTATGCCCCCTTTTGTGCATTTCTTGGAACTTTGTCTTTTTCATTATTTGGCCATGAGCTTATAGTTTGTCATGATTTAAATACTGTTTTTATATTATGTCTTTTTAATTCTCTCCTTGATTTCTGTGACAACACTGGAATATAAGGCAAGGAGTTATGTAATTTGTTTTTTGAGTCGACCCATTTTTTTTCTAACATTACAAGTTCCATTAACTTGTTTTCCCTTTTTTCAATTATTTGAGAAACCATATTTTTAGGATATCCATTTTATACTGGAATATCCTTAAAGAAAATTAATTCATTACTCATGTATTCTGGTGATGCTAATTTTAATACTCTATCAACTAAAGATACAACAACCCCCCTTTTTACTTGGATTGGGTCATTTGATGCGAAAGACAAATAACAGTTGTTGTTATTCGGTTTACGGTAAATTGAAAAAGCCAGTTCATTATTATTTCTATGGATCGAAATATCCAGAAACGGTAACTTTATTCTCTATTTCTTTTTCAATTGTAAAAACTAATTCCCCTCACAAATTATTTAAATGTTCCAGAAAGCCTTCAATTTGTGATTCCCCATAATTCCAAATAACTAAAACATCACCCATATATCTGTCCCAAAATTTTGGTTTAAAAAAATATATTTCAATAT
>NW_027062672.1:877857-1022857 GCF_032884065.1 Artemia franciscana
TGGTACCTTGAGAAATTTAAGGCATACACTTCACCACAGAAGAACACAGTTTTTGCACAATACCTGTTCCAAAAGCAAGACCAAGCCCAAGGAGAGAGCATAGAGAAATGTATTACTGACATCAAGACATGTCTCTACTGTCACCATGAAACCATGTCTCTACTTTGACTCAAACAAAATGGTACAAAATTGAATAGTGTGCAGAATACCAAGCCAAAACGTAAGCAAGAAGCTCTTGGCTGAGTGTGATGAACTTATGCTTGAAAAAGCAATCATTATGCACAGAGCCCAAAAAGTGACCAGACACAGCATAAAACATTCAGCAACACTCAACAAAGGGCAAGTTATGCTCTATATGTAAAAAGCTCAACTATTTTGCACAAGTCTGTCAAAGTGAGACAGTAAACACAGCTAAGAAGATACTGCTGAATCACACTTTGGTGATGAAACCGTTTTCCTGCTCTCCTTTGAACAAATTGAAAACAAAATGAAGCAGTAATATCCTTGATAATCAACAAGTAGTTCCCTGTCCAGTTCAAAATCAACACAGGGGCCCAGGTCAAAATCATTCCAAAGAAGTACTTTGACCTCATTACCTCTATCAGGGTCTTCTAGGGGGAGAAGCAGTGGAGGTGGGTATTTTAAAATACCTTCCCAGGTAAATACTTTAGCCTGTAGACACATCCCTGAAAGTTTCATTTTTCCTAACCTAAACCCTTTCCAAGATAGCAAGAAGTCAATTAACTAGAATTTTACCAAATATTTATCTGAAATTAGCCTTGACATTGCCTGAGTAGCCTAGCCTATTTAGTGCAGCCTATTACCCTTGGCCAATCTTATGCACAAGCTTTTACCCAACAAGTAGCCTACAAATTTTACCAACTAACTCATGAAGTTTGAACAAAGTAAGCCTATGATCAATGAGTGTGAAAATTTTAAACTGTTTTTTAATCACGACGAAACTGTTTACTATTTCTTGTAATTTAAATGAATATTCACTTTCAACTTATCAGAAGGCGCCAAGTTTGGGTTTGAACTTGACAATGATGATGGTGAAATGTCATAATGCTGACAAAAAGATTTTCCGACAAGGAAATAGATTCCCTACGAGAATGGGTAAGTGATACCATGGGGTAGTATATATGGGTAAACGGGTAGGCTAATATGGGTATACTGATAATTGATATAGAGTATGGGTATATATACCAATAACAATTACTAATTATCTTTGTTGCATCGTTTAATTAACGTTTGATCATTTTTATACAATTCTGGGAAAGTTGTGCCAGCTTTGCCTCTCACAGAGTAGACCCCAAAGTCGCGCCGATATAAAATTCAGCGGTGACAGACACAATTATGTTGGCCATGGTGTGCCACCAGTGGTGCAAAAATTTTTGACAGCACGCCACCAAAAAATTATTCGCGGCGTACCGTCAATTTATTGTCTGTGGACAAGGTCTTCACCTACTTTGGTTCAATTGTCTGCTGAAACAGAAATCTAGATGCAGAGATATCAACAAGGGTGGCAAAGGTGAACGCCACTTTCAGCCGGCTGTTGAGACCAATATTCCACAAACCCCAGATCAGCCGATCGATAACAAGTATTGTGTTCTACTCTTCAGAGACTTGGCCTTTGCCTCAAGCGCAGATAATGACGATAGATGCTGTCCAGTTAAAATACCTCCGCAAAATCAAGCACGCTAGGTGGCACGACAGGGTACGGAACACGTATATCCTCCGCTCCGTGAAATTAGCACCCCTGTCCGAACAGCTTGAGTCCCACTTGCTGCGTTGGTATGATCATTTACTTCGCCTACCCACTTAAACACTTGCCCAACTTATATGCGACTTCCATCCAAACGCAAACTGCCCCAGGAGTAGACCACGTACAAGATTGGTAGATATCATTCGCGATCAACTCACACCGTGGGTTATTTACCGATGTGAAGCTCCTACCATCAATAAAGACAGGCCACTCTGGAGGCGACAAACTGCGCTCCAGAGTGGCCTGAGTGGCGATCCATAATGTCTGGTTCCCTCTACGCTGGTGTCACTACCGAGCAAGAGCTTTAAGTAAAATAAGTAAGTAAGCCGTCAATTTATCGATGTTTCAATTATTCCCAGAATTTCATCGGCTACTTTTAAAAAGTCTTAAAAACTAAGTTGGTATCAGTTTTTACCAGAGTTCAGTCCAGAATTCCTTTTTAGCTCCATTGCCATGGCCGAACCTCGGACAAATTAAGGACGAGATATCAATCTCAACTTCTCACAAAAATTCTTTTAGCCCAAATGATTAATAGTGAGACCTTAAACTGCTTGATTTTTGAATTGATTCGGCAAAATAGGTAATTTAAAATTGAATTTAAATAAGGCTCCCAAGTTTGAGTGAAACAAACATACTTGTACCATAAATCAATGGCTAATGAAACCTCGATGAAATCTAATGATTATATTTTACTTCATGTCTGAATTTCCTGGTCTTGTAACCTGCATTCCATTTCTTTGACTACCATACCCCTCAAGCCCTCAACACCCCACTCTTTACACTACAAAATTTATTATTTCTCATTGCTTCAGGATTGGATCCTCTCACTTAAGAGTGATAAAATAAAAGTTTTTAAATTAAACATTTGAACGAACTCCATTGAGAATGACAAAGCTTATTATTCTCCTTCCCGTCCCAGCAATTAAGGTACTGCGGTTGAGGACGTATTTGAACAAGGTGGATAATATCAAACGATGAAATTTTTATTTTAGCCCATAGGATTTAATTTTGTTTTTGTTTTTATATAGCCCATTCTCAGAAAACTTAGCATTGCGTTTAAAAACAGTTTATTCCCAGGTGCTAGAACAAAAATAACCAACGTTTTGTAAAGAAAAGTTTCATAATAAAAGAGGCAATATCTTATAAAGAATAGCACTACATAATATAAAATTTTTAATTTCGGCTTTAAATTTCAGATTTTAATTTGAATTTCCTATTTTTTCAATTCTCAGGCAGTTTAAGGAGCCAAAACAAAAATTCAAAACACTTAGCAAGAAACAAACTCTATCACGTTTTGTTTGAGCTTCGACCAGCTCGTAGTTCATATTTCTCATCATCAAGGATATGGTCAGCTTTCCTAATTCTACACAAATCACTTGCCAGAGGGCCTTTGTATTGAATAATACTTTGCCTCCTACTATATGTTGCATTCCATCCTGGGGGTAAACCCCGTTCTAGGGATGTGTATTGTTCATATCTCGATAACTATGGAGGCAGATCATCAGCAACATGCACAATGGGCGACAGAACATCAGCATCGAGAGCCTCATCTAAATCACATAGTCTTTTATTGAATATATTGCAATTTTAAACTTGGATTTTTTGGGGAAGGTTGTTAGGAAGACAAAGAGTTCGTATATAAGTTCAGTTCTTCCACTTTGTACATGCTTCCATGTACATATGTAAAAAAAAAATTTGGGTGGGGGAAGGCGGGATTGTTACGTATAAAATTTGTCTACCTTGTTTTCAGGCCTTTGTAGAATAGGTGCATTTTTGAATATGGAAAAACATTTATAGATAAGGTATTCGAGGAATATCGTCGCTGGTCAAAATTCATTTTAATTAGAATTTATTACATTGTACTAAAGAGGACAGAAACAAGTGAATGACAGTCTGAAGTTCATAGCTGACAAGTAGATTCAGAAACATTTTGAGAAGCTTCAAAATTTTGCATTTAACGTTAGATAGTAGACTTTACATTAAATTTGCCTTTCAATAATCTCAGAAACTAGTTCTGCACTTAAAATTTTCGGTGGCGGCACCCTATAAGATTTTCGGCGGTGTGACGCCGGTTTCCGGTGTGGCTTCGGGGACTATCACAGAGATCCAGGGTGTCTTGTTTTTAGGGATGTGGGTGGGTGGGGTAGTTGCCCCCCAATAATACAGAGACAAAAATATCACGTATTCCATACCCCTTTGACTATCTGGATATAGACCCCTGTTGCCTTCCCAATAGAACTGCTGAAGATTCATTCCTGCGGAGACACTCAGTCTGTTTCTGATTTGCTAATTAGCAATGGGTCTCAAATTGCTATCCACCTCCACCAAGTTGAGTTTCATTCAAAATATCGTTACCAAAACAGTAACATCAAGAAAAGCGTATCTTACGAAAGTATAATTTTCGATGCTTCAGAACTCCCCACTATTTATTGTCAGCATCATCAAAATAGCATCATTTTAGTCCAATAAGTAGCATCTGCGTTCTGCAAATATATTCTAATTCCTTTATAATTAACACACTCATTCTTATCACCTCTCTTTAAAAGGTTTTTAGTTAAAGTTTTATTAATATCTAAAGGTACTTTTCCATTTTTAGAAATCTGCGATTTATGAAATCTGCGATTTATGAATAACATTCATAAATTTATCTATAACTAGGTTATCACCATATTTCAAAAATTTCCTTGTTTCCTTTATTATCTCTTACATATTTAGACGGTTTAAACGTTCTCAAGATGTTTATGTGAAAAATACCAAAAAAGTCTTCCCTAACTTTGGAAATTTCCTCCATAGAAGGTCAGGGACATTAATCAGAGGGAGATATTTTCCTCTACACTCCTAGACATTTTTGCCCCCCCCACTCACTGTATATATTCATGAACCCTCTTTTGGAGAATCATCCTTGAAAAATGCCTCTTTTTGGTACTATGGCCGGGAAATTTAAAGAAACAACATAAATCAGACTAATGAAATTACTTTTTGCGATCCCCAACCCTGTTAAATTTCCGTAAATCAAAACCACAACTAGAACTATTGTAACGCTGGTTCGAAATTTGAATTGGAAGATTTGTGTTCGTCAACCCTAAATGTAGGCACTATTTCTGCAATGAACATACTGTGAAATGCCCCTATTTTATTTTTGAAAGGGGTTGCTGTTGAGTTTTCCTTTTCTAAAACTTTCAATGTTCAAAACAAGTTAGACTTGAAACCGATTTAGGAAAGCTCGTTTCAAGCATGCCTTTGCAACGGACATGACGTTAATGTAACTTAATGAACCAAACATAATTTTAAAATCATCTCTAACACAACGAGAGTTGTGTCATTGACGCATTTTCTTATCCTTTTCTTTTTTTGCTGTTAAAAATATCTAATACGGTTCTATCACTAAAACTGAAAGATTATCAAGATTGACTATACAGATGTAAAAATAGCACAGGAGAATGGGCACAATTTAGCATTTCATTGTTAAGTAAAGGCTTTTAAGGTGTTGAGCCATAAGGGAAGGGGGAATCAAACGATTTTTTGTAAATGAAAGTGGTCCAGCGGAGGAAAACTCAAATTATTGTCAAGGTCAATTGTAAGCAAGCGTTTTTGTCACAGAATGTTATCTTTGAATCTGTAATGAATAGATTAATTTATTTGGACAGAGGATTGCTGTAAATGGTTCATAAAATAAGAAGAAACGCCACTCAACAAGGATATTACAGATGAGATGAATTTCAGACCCCTCTTGACTACATGGTCACTCAGGTCCTCAACAAGGATATTACATTCCCCTACTTTCAAGCTATTTGAATTCCCTTTTTAGTAGCACCATCTGTGTTCATTTCATTAGCGAGAGCAATCTATCGAAAAGTAAAAGTAACTTCTGCCTACGTGCCATAAAAGGTCATTCAGTTAGTCTATGATTTTTTGCTTAGGTTTTTATGCACGGCAAGGTGAGTGTTCAATTTTATTAATTTATGGTAGCTTTGGCGATCCAAGTAACCTTACAGATTAGAGATTAAGTTGTTATTCTGTATTCTTCAATTTCTAATTTTGAAGCAAAAAAAAAATGTAAAAGATTTTATTCCATACATTTAATTTTAGATATCAGATTCTGATACAGCGCATAGGATACTGGTATAAGTTTCGAGTACTCTTTGTATCGGATGTTTAACTGTGTATCGTATCGATACTGCTCGATACAGCTAGCTATTGAGAGTCACTTTCAGTGAGTATTGTTTTGTTGCCTATATCCATCACACCTTAAGTTTTAGTTACTGGTTAAGTACATTAAGTTAACTTTTAGATAAACACAGTATATGGGTTATTTACTAAACAGCATAGTATTTACTGTTTTTCTTTTGATTTTTTGTCAAGCGCCATCTATAAAAATAGGAATTACTTATTAGATAGCACTCTAATTCCAAATGCCTCAGTAATGTGAAAAATTTGAAGGGATCATTGAAATTTCAGCTTAATTTATTCTAAGTTAAAAAAAACACAATTGTTAAAATAGGAGACAGATGATTTGTACACAAATTGAAATGCTTCAGCCAAAAGCGCTCCCAGGTATTTCTCCTGCCAAGAGTTTTATTTCTACTAGACTTTAAAAATAAATGTTCCATATTTTCTTATTTTGTTACATTTAAAAATTTGTTAGTGTTGAGTAGAAGAGGCCATCGCCTCCCTAGACACTCTCTGGTTGAGCCAATAGCTTCTAGATGTTTTACGCAGCATATTATCAATAAATACAAATTTGGCTTGTTGATGCTACGATTTGATGCTCAAGGAAATCAATTACTCATAATATGTGCGATCTTTTTTTGCCACTTGAGCTGTATAATAGAGTTGTGTCAGTTTGATTTCACAGAAATAAATTTGGCCACCAATGGCCTTGTGAAATTTTAAGAAATTGATAGTGTTTTTATCAAGTTTTAAAGACGAATTTCAGTAAAATTAAAAGAAAAATAACTCAAATTTTGGGTTTTATTACTTTTTTATTAGCTTAGATTTTGGAAGTGTAATTTTAATTGCTACAGCAAGATTTTAAGCCATAGCAAGGCTTTTTTCATGAATTTAGAAAATAAATCCTCAAATCTTTAAAACTTTTATAGACCAAAATTTGAGCAAGGTATTAGGCTCAAAACATTTGCCTTTCGCCTCATGTTAGTGGTAGATATATCTCTCAGGGTTTATTTTTTTATGCCAAGGTTTTACAAGGGTATTATCCTTTGGAGGGAGAGGGGTAGAGATACTTAGTTCAAAATGCATTTCCTGGTGATTACTGAAACTCTAATTTTTTTCCTGAGAGTTTCATCCACCAAACTTAGCAACTTTTCAATATGACAAAACCCCTAATCTAGAACTTTAATGACAAATTTAACAGGGAAGGCTGGACAAAACGTTGTTCAGAGTAATCTTACTTATTTTACTTCTTTGTATGATTTGCTTATTTTGGTCCTTCTGTTAAATTACCACTTTGTCCGGTTGTAATAATATAATACAATACCATCACTGTACAAAATTCAAATAAATAAAATAAATGATTAAAGACTATTTTGAATAGAATAACAGAATAATTAATATGATATAAATTTGTCTTTTTATGTACTTTTTAATGTCTTTTTAATAGCGCTGAAGACCACACTGCCTTTCCATAACAAACAAACACAAAGTAGAAACAATAGGGAAAATATTTTCAAGACGGTGGAAATCAATTCAGTGGATATTTCGGCCCTATGTCCAAGGGCCATCTTCAGCACAATACGAGAAAAAAATATATATAAACTTACATTAAAATGTGAGAATTAAAAATAATAATGTTTTTGAAAAAAACTTTTTTAAAAAACAGCCCTTGGACATAAGGCCGAAATATCCACTGAACTAATTTCTACTGTCTTGAAAAGACTTTCCCTATTGTTTCTACTTTGTGTTTGTTTGTTTTATGTATTTCATCAGTAATTTCTGAGCATTTCTTAATTCCAGTAGGGAACTAATAAGTCATGCTTTATGAGCATAATAAAGCATTACCAAAGTCGTGTTTTCCCCCAGTGTTTTAACAGCTAACATGTGCTGACAATGAGTTTGCTTTTGCAGAGACAAGGCAGTGTTCCATTGGAGCAAATTTCAAATTTATAAACATAGACAGCCAAAGAATAAAAACTGCCTGGAAAATCCATTAATCAGCCCATGAACTGTAACTGGATGAAACTACACCTCTATAATAAGTATTCTGACCAATACTTCGGTGAAAATATACAATTTTATTCACTCAAACTCTATAACTTCTACAAGTTGGAGTAAAAAAATGCTGAAAAATAGCATTAATCTTGATGAACCTCTTAGTCGAATGAATATGACATTCTTGGCTTGGAACTATGGTCTCAGTTATAATTTTCCGTTGGCTTGCAGAAACGGAACTGCTTTCTGAAAAGATCTGTTCTTAAATATTTTGTCACTATTAAAAACATTCATGTAACTTATCACTTAGGAGGGAAATTTAAAATTGGGACCTTTAATTGTAAGTAAAAATTAAGATCACTCTTCATGTTTATTTTAGCTCGTTTTAAAATAAAGTTGACTTGTTTTGAACCCAAGTCAGATTTTGCTACATAGGTAGCTAGGTTTTTTCCGAATGCTTGGCTTGCTAATTTTTGCACCGAGCTAGGACTTGGTTTGCTTTTTCACTGGATCAGGAATTAGCTAGATCTTTGCACGGCCTTAGGACTTGGCTCATTTATATAGAGTCATGACGTAGCCCTGTTTCGTACTAAGTTAGGGGGAAGCTCCTTTTTGTATCAACTTACCTTGTTTTGGCACTAAAACAGTCCATATTTTGGACTTTCCTTCTTTTTGTAATAAGTCAGTAATTATTCGTTTTGCACTGAGTCAGTCTTCACCTTTGACTTAGCTCATTTCTTTTTTGCTGAACCAGGAACTAGATGATTTTTGTATCGAATCAGGTTGCAACTTTGACTAAGATCGTTTTTACACCGAATCGGGATTTGGCTCGTTTTTGAGCCAAAAAAGGACTTGGCTCATTTTGCACCAAGTAAGCCTGTTTTGGACCGAGTCAATCTGTAGCTACGACTTAGCTTTTTCTTGTCAAGAGGCAGTACTTAGCTCGTTTTTGTGCCTAGTCAAGAATTTATGATTGTGCTGATTCAAAACTTTGATCATTTTCCTATCAAATCTGATCTTAGCTCATTTTTTTTACAATATTCAGTGACAAAAAAAATTCTGTTGAAAGTAAGGAGTGACATCAAAACTTAAAACAAAAAGAGATTAATCCGTATAAGAGGGGGGTTTTTGCCTCCCAAATCATCCCTCTTTACGCTAAAGAAGATTAGCTAGGACCAATTTAGAGCGTGAGTTGTATTTGAGAATGAAAGAATATAGTTGTGAAAGTGTTTCCTCCCCCTTTTATAGAAATGGGACAAATTGGTCTAAGGTTCATAGTTTTTGTTGGGCAACTTAAAACCTAACAATTTTTTGTGTTTGTAATTACCATAAAAATCGATTCTTTTAAGTTATAGGTTGCTATCCATTTTTTTTTTTTTTAGTTCTGGTTACAGTAAACACGAGTCACGCCATGCTCACACTTTGTTACCATATAGCTGTTTAAGACATAAAAAATGGTTATTAAAGCCAATATTTCCATTTAAACATCGATAACATTTGCCTCCCCTTTCCTGGGAAGTCTCCTCGTGACGCTCAATATGCCTCTCCAAAGTGTAACACTGCTGCGGCTACGGTAGGAAATTAGGTTATTAGCTGGCCGCGTATTGAATCAGGAGTTAAACAGGGTTGTGTCTTATCCTTATTTACATGGATCAGTTTGATGAACTTTGTCCAAAGAAGCGCGACAGAGGCTATGGGAGAGCATGCAACCGAATGGAAAAGTAAATTCTCCTAGACTTATATTATCCTGATGATTTGAGTGTCCTAGATAAAAATGTTGGCGCAATGAATGATTTTTTAGAGGTTTTAACAGCTCATGGTACAAGAATAGGTTTGAAAATTATTGTCAAAAAGAATAAGTCGCGTAGACTGGGAATAAGTGAAGGTGAAGACGTGATGCTCGGTAACGAGAAGATCGATCAAGTGGATAGATTCACTTACCTAATTAGTGCTGTTAATAAAGCTACTGGATTTAATGGAGATGTTAAATTTACACAAAAGCCGAGTCCCAGAACGTTTTTTCACAGTTGAAAACAGTTTGGAAGAATAGGAATACAAGTCTGCGAACCGAGATTAGAATATTAGAAGCAATAGTGGTAACAGTGGTTAAGTATCGTTTTGAAAAGGGGGCGCTCCGGAAGATACAGGAGAATCTGTTAGATGTTTTCCAGAGGAATTGTCTACGGATATCTTTTGGTACCCTTCTGACTGACCGTATCTCAAAGATTAAATTGTGCAAAAATGTAGTTCTTTTCCAATTTCTAGGGCTGTAATGAGAGAATAGATAAGATGGCTAGAACACATTCTTTAGATAAAGGATGAGAGATTTCGAAAGATCATCCTTTTCGGCCGACCATCAAGGGCCAAAGAAAAGCAGGTCGTCCATGAATGGGATGGATGGAGGTCGTAAAGAAGTACTTAAGGGAAATTAGAACTTCTCGGAAGGGTTATAATCCGGGATGTTTTGAATAGATGGGGGTGGAATAAATGGGAATAGCGTGCGTAGCTGTGTTGGCCTCAGGCGGCTGGATCTGCAGAGTTGTTGTTAGTAGTAGTAGTCACAAAAATGAAGAGGTACTATTGAGAGCGGATAGACCCCGTCTAATTCCAGGACTGTCTGCACTCCGTCCCATATCCCCTTAAGGTTCAAATTGAACCAATGATCGGAGAAAATTTGAAGAGGCTCAGTGTCCCATCATTGCAAAATATGATTTAAGGTAAAAAGTCTAAATAGCCATTCCAATGAGAATGGTTTAAATATAGAAAATACATTTTGGACGTAAACTCCCTGACCCACACTGAACACATTTTTTTCCAAGCAAGTTTTATCAAATGAAAATCGACCCGAATGTTTTCAAAATTTTTAATTACAAAATGAAGAGAGTTACTTCCCACGCAACACTTTGTTGAAAATAGTAATTTTCATTCCAGTATAACTGGACTGTAATTTATAATTGCGGGAAATTTTTTAGAACATAGACTAGAAACCCAAAACTCTTCATAAACAACGCCAAATTGAAATAAAAGTGCCCTATTGAGATTGCCATCACTGAAAAGCTTTGATATGAAGTTTATAGTCCACCTCTTTGTACAACAAGAATAATAGCATTTTTGCGTAGGTAGTACTGACTTTGATCCTTGTTAAACAGGACCTTCGAAGGGTGCTAATTCACGATAATATAGGGGAGAGGTAAAATATATTTTCAAAATCCGGGGAGAGGTCTTTTTTTCAATTATTTTTTTGTTTTGTTTTTTCAATGTTTTACTATAAACACATACAAAAAACGGAGTTTTTCAATGAAAATCCCTAAAAAAGTATTTTTAAAAACTACGCTACCAATTAGCGCCCCTGGGACTTTAGTTTTTAATTAAATCATGTTCTATCTGCTGAATAAATTGCCTCATAATCTACAAAACAATAAAAGAGTGAGTTATGAAATGGTCCCACCAGATTTTCCATTAGTTTTCTTGCCGGTAGTCGCACTTTATAAGAAAACAGAAGAAGAAAAAGCTGGATTTGTTACACCATCATCATGTGTCAAATAACATTCTCTTATGCTGTTATTCTGTGTCTGGTCTTATTTACACTTATTTCATTGCCAAAATGCAACAGCATTCCCAATGGTAATCAAAATTAAAATTCTGGTTATAATAGTTAGACACAATCATGTAAATTACGAAGTAAGACCTGTTTTGGATAGCTGTTTCTTGCTCAAATTTTTTTCAGTGTTTCGAAGAGCCTCTGCTGTAACATTTAGTCAAGCAAATTTTAAAGGATTAGTGACAACTACTTTTGGCAGAAGGATGGTAAGTGTTTCTCTTCAGTTAAACACCTTTACATTTAACCTTTTCTAGTAAACTTTTATTTTGACCGAAATCTGGGCTGACCAAGGAGTAAGTCATACCCTGGAATAGTCCTATTTTTGGGGGAGCATAGGTGTCAGCAAGTGGAGCCGTTCGTAGGGGGTGGGGGGAACCGAGCAGGTACCCCGGGCGCCGTGGACTGGGGGTGCCGCGGCTTGGGAATTGCCACATTGATCCAATTTTTCATTTTGATTCGGCTTTTTTTGCTTATATTTGATTTGGGAGCGGGCGCTGTAATTCGTTTCGCCCCATGCACCACAAACCTAGGAATGGCTCTGCCACTAAGGGGGAGGGAATAAAATGGGGATTAATCAGTTTATTTCCAAGGCTAGGGTGGCGAGGGTCCATCCCCGAGAGGTGTCCTTTAAGAAATATTCACATGAATTTTTAAAGCGTTGCGTTGAAAGTCTAAATTTATTTTTACTATACAAGTGTCTACGGCGATATAGGAATCTAATCTGTCAATTTTATAATGGTTTCAGCAGTAGCTGTAATCTAGTACAGAGGAAACTGCAACCCACTTGAGTCAAAAATTTAAAAATGTGTTTTGAAAAAAAACTGTCATGTAAAAAATTGCGGTTGAAGCTATTTAAGAAAAATATCCATTATTAGGTTTATTCTAATAGGAAAATGTTATTGTCAAAGAGTTTTGAAACAGCTGGATACTCCCTCGAAGTGGATTAAAATAAAAGATGCACAGTTGGAATCAGCATGGCCGAATGAACTCCATTTTGAAAATCGTGTTTTATCCTGGGTATCACCTATGTATCTCTTTTTTTCAGTGCTAAGCGGGAACTGGGTCTTCGTAGAGAACAGTTTACGAAGGAGAGCTCGAATTTGGTACTGGGTCTCTAGTTCTCTCAAAAGAGCTGGATGCTCCCTCGAAGTGGATTAAAATAAAAGATGCACTTTGTTTACTTTTTAATGCATGACGTCCAGCGATATCAAGGAATCCAAAAATAGGCAAATTGCACGGAAATATAAGAAATTTTATGCAGAATTATAAAGCAATTGCACTTTCCAGAAGAGGCGGGGGTATGGATTCAAAATGTACGGCCCAAACTTCAGGGATTTCATCGGGAACTGTGACCATCTTGCCATTTTCATCTTTAAGTGGCCCGTTTAGGTTACGTCGTTTCCCGATGATTTCCTTGGTAAATTTGTAAACAGTTCTGAAATCGCCGCGTTTGGCTGCATCTTCTGCCATAGCTGCCTTCTTTTCTAGAAAGTCCCGTTTAATCTCCCCTTGCGCCCTTTCTTCACTAGCTTGTCTTAATGTCGGTATAAATGATTTCTCAAGACTTTATCGCAGTCATCTCCACCGTTTAGAAGACGCTACAGGAAGGTGATGGCATAATCATAAAATACGTCACAAGACTTGCTTTTGTCAAACAGTTCGTGTTCGTGGTAACGAACTGTAGTAAGTAGCGACCCGGCTCAATAGTAAACGAAACTCTAAATAACGGAATTTGGATGCTAAAAGATACATCAAAAGAATCGAATTTTCATGATGATTTTAAATATACAAGTTTCATCAAATTTAGTCTTTGTCATTAAAAGTTACGAGCCTGAGAAAATTTGCCTTATTTTGGAAAATAGGGGGAAACTCCCCCCTAAAAGTCATAAAATCTTAACGAAAATCACACCATCGCATTCAGCGTATCAGAGAACCCTATAGCATAAATTTCAAGCTCCTATCTACAAAAATGTGGAATTTCGTATTTTTTGCCAGAAGACAGATCACGGGTGCCTGTTTATTTGTTTTTGGTTTTTTTTTCCATGGGTCATCGTATCGACCAAGTGGTCCTACAATGTCGCAAGAGTTCTCACTCAGACGGAAATGAAAAGTTCTAGTGCCCTTTTTAAGTGACCAATAAAATTGGCGGACGTCTAGGCCCCCTCCCACGTTCATTTTTTCCCCAAAGTCAACGGATCAAAATTTTGAGATAGCCATTTTGTTCCGCATAGTCGAAAACCATAATAACTATGTCTTCGGGGATGACTTACTCCCCCACAGTCCCTGGGGGAGGGGCTGCAAGTTACCAACTTCGACCAGTGTTTACATTCAGTAATGGTTATTGGGAAGTGTATAGACGTTTTCAGGGGGATTTTTTTGGTTTGGGTGGGGTTGGGGGGAGGGGGCTATGTGGGAGGATCTTTCCTTGGAGGAATATGTCATGGGGCAAGAAAAATTCAATGAAAAGGGCGCGGGATTTTCTAGCCATTACTATAAAAATGAAATATTTCAATTGAAAAAATATTTCATTACTATAAAATATTTCAATTGAAAAAGTTTTTTCAATTGAAAGTAAGGAATAGCATTAAAACTTAAAATGGACAGAGATTATGGGAAGCACAAGCACAAGGACTGCTTATTTAGAACAGCCGCTGATGCTTCGACATTCTTAGTGTCCCTTATAATCTATATATATATATATATATATATATATATATATATATATATATATATATATATATATATATATATATATATATATATATATATATATGTATATATATATATATATATATATATATATGTATATGTATTTATAAATATTATTCGTTATAATTTTTCTTTGCAAAATTGCCTTTACAATTTTGGCAACAATTTTGGCACAAGCACAAGGACTGCTTATTTAGAACAGCCGCTGATGCTTCGACATTCTTAGTGTCCCTTATAATCTATATATATATATATATATATATATATATATATATATATATATATATATATATATATATATATATATATATATATATATATATATATATATATATATATATATATATGTATATGTATTTATAAATATTATTCGTTATAATTTTTCTTTGCAAAATTGCCTTTACAATTTTGGCAAAAATTGCCAGTTTTAGCGCAACAATATGATTTATCGTATCCGAAGTCCAAATTTGGCCCTTTTTGGGTTTGTGATAGAGGTTTTTCTGAAATAAAGATAATATATCTTATCTCCTAGAAGTTTTTTTTATAAGTATTAAAAAACTCTAACGAGAAGAGCAGAGTATCGAGGATGGAAGAAACTCCCTCATATACGGAATAATTTTTATGTTAATTTTAGGTTTGACGCTGCTCCTTATTTTCAGTTCAAAATAATTTTTTTTTTTTCAATTTAGTAAATAATAAAACATTGAAACCTTATCGCTCTTTACTATATAAATATTTTTTTTTGTTTTCGAAAATAAAATATAGCAAAAGTTTCACTTAGTCTTTTACTGGACTTTACCTAGGTTTTAAATCACCTCAAACATCAGGATAAAGGCAAAAATCTTTCAATTTGTTTGCGTTGGAGACTTTTCCTTTCAATCAAGATGTTAAAACCAAACTCCCGGACGTCATTTGCATTTGCTCCATGGGTTGTATATTTGTTTGTTTGGGTAAGAATTCACAGAAATCTCTGCACCGGGTTGTAATCTATTGTTCTACAATAGAACTCATAGAAGTAACATATTTTATAAAATTGTTAAAGCTAGTTACATTTTGTATATTGTTCGGATTCTGGAATACTGCATTGCGTAAGTGTCTGTTAGTCGCATAAAACAAATACTTTTGAGGATATTTCTGTTTTCATTTATAGGGAGGAGGGAGGCATAGCCCAAAAAGCATATTTGAGCCGATGATTTGTTAAGTTTCTGCTAATGCACCAAAATAAGGTAAAAATGGAGGTGCGAGGGGGAGAGGGGCAAAAGAAACTTTAGAAAACGAATCAAAAATGTGAAATTAATATCTACTCTACTACTACCCTTACGATTTCTGGGAACATTTCTGGTCTACACTGTTATTTTAAAACTAAACAGTAACATTAAACCTAAAAATAAGCAGAGTTTATATCGTATAGAAGGGGGACTGCCCTGTATACGTTCTGTATACATCCCAATAACCGATGCTATATGTATAATGGGAAAACCGATACTATATGTACAAGTTCATAACTTGCAGCCCTTTAGATTTTTCGACTATATTAATAAAATGGCTATCTTAAAATTTTCATCCGGTGACTTCGGGAAAAAAATGAGCATGGGAGGGGACCTAGTTGCCCTCTAATTTTTTGGTCACTAAAAAGGGCACTAGAACTTTTAATTTTCGCTAGAATGAGCTCTCTTGTTATTCTAGGAACAACCGGGTCGATACGATCACCCCTGAAAAAAACAACAAATGAACCCGCATCCGTGATGTTTCTTCTGGCAAATATTGCAAAATTCCACATTTTTACAAATAGGAGCTTCGAGCTCTACATTAGGATTCCATGATTTTTTTTTATTAAGCAAAGGAAAAACAATCGTGATGGGTCTAGCCCAAATATACAATATTTAATGACTAAATGTCAAATCTGTAATTGAACTTGTGTAAGGAAGTTACCAATATTATAAAATAATTTGAATTTCCTACCGATGATTCCCCCGTGGAAAATACATCCACTTGCGGAGCTGTGCAGCCACAGAGAAATTACGATACATAAAAACAATGAAGAAAAGAACAAATTTTTTTTGACTGATAAAAAACGCATCAAAAATGTGAAATTAATATTTACTCTCTTATGATTTATGGGAACGTTTCTTGTCTACACTGTTGTTGTAAGAGTAAAGAGTATCATTAAACCCCAAAATCAGCAGAATTTATATCATATAGAAGGGGACTGCCCCTTCCTCGTCCTCATCTTCACCTCATGGTCGAAGAAACCCCAGAATATTTCCTCCATGAAAAATTCTCCCATGTGAAAAAACCCTCTACATCGAAAATGTACCCCCCCCCCTTCCAAAAAATGTTTTACTTCCCAACAACAAATACCATGCTTAAACAACGGGCAAATTTCATAACTTAGAGACCTTTCCCGAGGAATTTTGGGGTACATGTCATCGCCAAAGGTGTATCTGCATTTCAACTATGCTGAACAAAATGGCTATCACAAAATTTTGATTGGATAATTTTTTGGGAAATGGAAGGGCATGGAAGGGGGCAAGTTGCCCTCCAGTATTTTGGTTTCTTAAAATCGGCACTATAAATTTTAATTTCTGTTTAGGTGAGCCCTTTCTTGATATTCTACGACCGTTGGATCGGAACGATCAATCCTGGAAAAAAATAATAATAAAAAATAAACACAAATCCATGATCTTCTTCTGTCAAAAATAGAAAATTCCACATTTTTATAGATGGGAGCTTGACATCTCTGCAGTAGGTTTCTCTGATACGCTGAATCTGATGGTGTAATAATTCATTAAGATTCCTTGACTTCTCGGGGCATTCTCCTCTTTTTCGAAAATCAGAAAAATTTTCTCATGCTCATAATTTTTAATGGGATTTTTAACACTAAACTAATGAAATCTTGTATATTTGGAATCGGCATAATAAGCCGATTCTTTTTATGTATCCTTATGTATTTGACATCTAAATCCTTATGTATTTTGACATCTTTGGGTTACTATTGAGCTCAGTCGTTCCTTACTGCACGAACTGTTTGATTATAAAAGCTACGTTCTATATAGGAACGATTCAGTATTGCACGCCAAGTAAGGCTTCTAAGCCCAGTAATGAAAGTCGGAAAGTGACATTAACTTCAGTAGACCTGTGTATAAACTGTTTCATCCTATCTTCTATCTTTAACTGGCGATAACCCTTTCTTTCTTACTCTGAACACGCTAATAATGTCCTGTATTTGATTTTTGACCTGCCTTGATAACTCCGTTGACACTTGTTTGCCGAACGAAGATTCTAACACTGTCTATTTGATTGGATATTACTCCTTAAAACTTATTCCCTGTTGGTTATTTTAGTAGACTGGCTAATTAAGAACGAGTATATTCCGTGGAACTTTGTTGTAAGATCCGAGAATTTAAAGTTGACTTTTTTCGTCATGTTTCCCAGAAAAATAATTTTTTCTTAAACTAAGTTTTCCTGATGAAAGTATAGAGTGAATTTGAAACTTAAAATGAATAAAATTATGCAGCACATTTTTGAAAAGCTGTATTAAATACACTGGCTCGCGATGTTTCCTTATATTTTCTGAATTCGGAAGAATTATAGATTTACTGACAAAACAAAACCAACGCGATAAGACAGGATTAAGAGCAGAAAAGTCCTTTAAGTAGCCTACAGAAAATAAAAGACTAATTTATAAAGTTTCCAATAGTCTTTTACTGGCAATAAAAATGGCTTTTACTGTTAAATTTATCTTCTAGAAAAAGACGGGAGTTTAGTTTTCAGTACAGAGTTATTTTTTTTTTAAGTTCTGCAAACACAGGGAAATACCACGAGACAGTTTGTTTGTTTTTGATTGAATGCCATCATCTGGTAGACGTAATGATGATAACCTCTTCTCCTAGAAAGGTTGGAATATATTCAAGTCCTGGGAAGACAGAACTTGGAAATCTGCTCTTTTTTCCGCCATTTTTTGTCGAATTATAATAACCTGTACAACCTGTCTTGTTAGATGTCCTGATTGTAAAAAGTTAGATCCCCCCTCAGAAAAAAAAAACAGATACAACGCCAAAGTAGCAGTGGTGGTTGGGTGCCAGAATGCATTTCAGGATATTTTTTTGTAGGTTTATTTAGTATTTATTTATTTTTTTAGGTTATTTTGTAAGTTTATTTTTAAGTATTTTAGGAAAAAACTCAAATAAAAAGAGCCATTAAATTGCATGCAAAATGAAACAAAATACAGTAAACTTTAAACGACAAGGATTCCTGGCAAAAGGATCGATTAATTCAACCAGTAATATATTTAATTGTTATGCATTTAATCTTAAAAGAAAACTCCAACCAAAAATACAGAAAGATTTATTGCTTTCGTGGATTATAACAGATGTAAACTTGTCTTTATGCAATTTACTACGCCTTAGTTTACAGAAAGAGTTGAGATACTCAAAAATCATCCTGTCCGCATAGACACCACGGTTTGATTTTATACCGGCCATGTAAAATGTACCTCTTTCATAACAGGACAATTTTTTCCCTCGAACTTAAATCCCTTATATATTCAGATGTTAAAAAACAAAACAAATAACAATAGCGAAAGAAAAACAAAATTTAAACTTACCATCCAGCTGCCAAAATAACCCTCTTTTTATTGTCCTATTCAACTAAATGAAATGAACGTTCAAAAAAAATTTTGTCACAAAGGAATCTTATCAAATAGTTTTGTGATAAAAAAAAAACTGGAAGTAAAAAGTGACTTGGACCAATATTCACCAAAACTAACAATGGATTTCCCATAAAAATTGCTACACCTACAGTATTCGCTTTTGATGCTGATTCTAAATATATAAAATTATTTCAGTTATTGCTACCCATCCATAACTAAAAATCTGAGAAAATATGCCTGAAAAAAGGGGAAACACCCCTGAAAAAGCAAGTGATCTTAATGAAAATCCCTTTATTATATATATCATATCAGAGAACCCTACCGTACAGGTTTCAAGCTCCAATCTTCAAAATGTGGAATTTCGCTTTTTTATGGCACTTGATATTAACCAAGTGACATATAGCAATCGTAAATTCTGTCGGTCTGTCGGTCCCGGTTTTGCTACTTTAGACACTTCCAGGTAAGCTAGGACGATGAAATTTGGCAAGCGTATCAGGGACCGGACCAGATTAAATTAGAAATAGTCGTTTTCCCGATTTGACCATCTGGGGGGGGGGAGTGGGGGGCCGGTTAATCCGGAAAAAATAAAAAAATGAAGTATTTTTAACTTATGAGCGGGAGATGGGATCTTAATGAAATTTGATGTTTGGAATAATATTTTGTCTCAAAGCTGTTATTTTAAATCCCGACCGGATCTGATGACGTTGGGGGGAGTTGGAGGGGGGAAACCTAAAATCTTGGAAAACACTTTGGGGTAGTTGGGGGAGGGGTAATTCTGAAAAATTAGAAAAAATGTGGTATTTTTAACTTACGAACGGGTGATCGGATCTCAATGAAATTTGATGTTTAGAAGGATATCGTATCTTAGAGCTCTTATTTTAAATCCTGACCGGATTTGGGGACATCGGGGGGGGGGGGAGTTGGGAAGGGGAAACCTAAAACTTGGAAAACACTTAGAGTGGAGGGATCGGGATGAATCTTGGTGGGAAAAATAAACACAAGTCCTAGATACGTGATTGACATAAACGGAGCGGATCCGCTCTCTTTGGGGTAGTTTGGGGGGGGGGTCATTTCTGAAAAATTAGAAAAAATGAGGTATTTTTAACTTACGAACGGGTGATCGGAACTTGGAAAACACTTAGAGTGGAGGGATCGGGATGAAACTTGGTGGGAAAAATAATCACGAGTCCAAGATACATGATTGACATAACCGGAACGGATCCGCCCTCTTTGGGGTAGTTGGGGGAGGGGTTAATTCTGAAAAATTAGAAAAAATGACGTATTTTAACTTACGAACGGGTGATCGGATCTCAATGAAATTTGAAATTTAGAAGGATATTGTGTCTCACAGCTCTTATTTTAAATCCTGACTGGATCTGGTGACATTGGGGGAAGTTTGGGGTGGGGGAACCTAAAATCATGGAAAACGCTTGGATTGAAGGGATCGGGATGAAACTTGGTGGGAAAAATAAGCAGAAGTCTTACATACGTGATTTACATCATTGGAACGGATCTGATCTATTGGGGGGGGGGGGTTAATTCTGAAATATAAGAAAAAATCACGTATTTTTAACTTAAGAAGGAGTGATCGGATCTTCATGAAACTTCATATTTAGAAGGACCTCGTAACTCAGATCTCTTATTTTAAATCTCAACCGGATCAAGCGTAATTGGGGGGGGGCAGTTGGGGGGACCGGAAATCTTAGAAAATACTTAAAGCGGTGAGATCAGGATGAAACTGGATGGGAAGAATAGAAACCTGTCTAAGATACGTGACTGACATAACCGGACTGGATCTGCTCTCTTTTGTGGAATTGGGGGGGGGGGGGTAACTTTGAAAATTGAGGTATTTGTACCTTACGAAATGGTGACCAGATCTTAATGAAATTTGATATTTAGAAGGAAAAAGGAAACTTTAAAGTTCTAATTTTAAATTCCGACCAGATCTCGTGACATTGGGGGGAGTTGGAGGGGGAAACCGGAATTGTTGGAAAACGTGAAAATTGGGGTATTTTTGTCTTACGAATAGATGATCGGATCTTAATAAGATTCGATTTTTAGAAGGAATTCATGTCTCAGAGCTCTTATTTCAAATACCGACCAGATCTTTTGACATTGGGTGGAGTTGGAGGGGGAAATCTTGGAAAAACACTTGGAGTGGAGGAATCGGGATGAAGCTTGGTGGATAATAAACAAATGTCCTTGATACGTGATTGACAGAATCGTACTGGATTCATTCTCTTTGGGGGAGTTGGGGGGAGGGGTTTAGGGATTTGGTGAGTTTGGTGCTTCTGGACGTGCTAGGACGATGAAAATTGGTAGGCGTGTCAGGGAGCTGCACAATTTGACTTGATAAAGTCGTTTTCCCAGATTCGACCATCTGGGGGGCTAAAGGGAGAGGAAAAATTAGAAAAAATTAGGTATTTATAACTTACGAGTGGGTGATCAGATCTTAATGAATTTTGATATTTAGAAGGACATCGTGACTCAGAGCTCTTATTTTAAATCCTGACCGGCATTAAGCCTCTTATTTTCCTTTTTAAATCAATCTATTGATTCATAGAATTTTGTTAGAGTTCATACCATATGATCTCTTGGCTCAGCTCTTCTCGCCTCGTCACAAGTGCCATATGAGCTCTTAGCTCTTGTTTTCAGAAGAAACATTGTCGATGCATGTTTTTTTTTTTCAGGGGTTATTGTATCAAGCCGAAGATCCAAGATAATTGGGAGGGAGTTCATTCAAACGTAAATTTAAAGCTCTTTTTTAAGTGACCATACAGATTAGGCCAGGGGAAAGCCTTGTTTCCTGCCATTTTAGGGCAGCAAACTACGACTTTACCCCGAAGAGGACGAATTTGCAATCAATTTAAAACTTTGAGAGGCTAATTGATTTAAAAGTATCAATAACTTTATTTTAGGCTTCCCAGTCGCAAAAGAAGTATTGCCGCACGGTGGCAGTACTGGATTCAACCAAGTCCATTCGCTTTATTTGTCATGAAAATAGACTACGTTTGGTGATTTGTAATCGCGTATGAGCAATAACGAGGGGGTGAGACATTGTTTGGATGGGGGTAGGGTAGACTCCTAAAAAATACATTTTAATGGGCAAACTGCTTACTGTTCCTGAGGCTTCAGATAATGTTGTAAGAGGTAGGGGGGCCAGGAATTAATTAGAATGTTTCTCTATACAACTAAAATGTTGCATTCCCATATCTACGAGCACAGAGGTGGAAAAGGCAAGACAGGGCATAATCAGCCCTGCCATGAAATTTCTTTAGGGTGGCAAATACTGCTAGAAACTTAGTTTTCAGCAATTTTAAATGGTAATATTTTGCTTTTTATGGCACTTGTATTAACCAAGTGACATATAGCAATCGCAAATTCTGTCGGTCTGTCTGTCGGTCCCGGTTTTGCTACTTTAGGCACTTTGAGGTAAGCTAGGACGATGAAATTTAACAGGCGTATCAGGGACCAGACCAAATTAAATTAGAAATAGTCGTTTTCCCGATTTGACCATCTGGGGGGGGGGAGTGGGGAGCCGGTTAATTCGGAAAAAATAGAAAAAACGAAGTAATTTTAACTTACAAACGGTTGATCAGATCTTAATGAAATTTGATGTTTGGAAGGGTATCGTGTCTCTAAGCTATTATTTTAAATCCCAACCGGATCTGCTGACATTGGGGGGTGGGAGTTGGGAGGGGGAACCTAAAATCTTGGAAAACACTTAGAGTGAAGGGATCGGGATGAAACTTGGTGGGAAAAATAAGCTCAAGTCCTAGATACATGATTGACCCAACCGGAACGGATCCGCTCTTTTTGGGGTAGTTGGGGGGGGGGGGGCTAATTCTGAAAAATTAGAAAAATGAGGTATTTTTAACTTACGAAAGGGTGATCGGATCTCAATGAAGTTTGATATTTAGAAGGATCTTGTGTCTCAAAGCTCTTATTATAAATCCCGACCGGATCTGGTGACCTTGGGGGGGAACCCAAAATCATGGAAAACGCTTAGATTGGAGGGATCGGGATGAAACTTGGTGGGAAAAATAAGCAGAAGTCTTAGTTACGTGATCGATATAATTGGAACGGATCCGCTCTTTTTTTTGGGGGGGGGGGATTAATTCTGAAAAATTAGAAAAAAATTACGTATTTTTAACTTACGAAGGAGTGATCGGATCTTCATGAAACTTCATAATTAGAAGGACCTCTTGACTCAGATATCTTATCTTAAATCTCAAATGGATCCAGCGTCATTGGGGGGGGGGCAGTTGGGGGGACTGGAAATCTTAGAAAATACTTAAAGAGAAGAGATCAGGATGAAACTGGATGGGAAGAATAAAAACCTGTCTAAGATACGTGACTGACATAACCGAACTGGATCTGCTCTCTTTGGTGGAGTTGCGGGGGGGGGGGGGTAATTCGGAAAAGTGAGGTATTTGTAACTTACGAACGGGTCACCAGATCTGAATGAAACTTGATATTTAGAAGGATCTTGTGCTTTAAAGCTCTAATTTTAAATTCCGACCAGATCCTGTGACATTGGGGGGTGTTGGAGGGGGAAACCGGAATTCTTGGAAAACGTGAAAATTGGAGTATTTTATCTTACGAATAGGTCATCGGATCTTAATGAAACTTGATATATATCGAAGAATCTTATGTCTCAGATGCTCCATTTTCGACCCGAATTGGATCTGGGGACATAGAGGGTTGGAGGAGGGAAACAGAAATCTTGGAAAACGATTAGAGTGGAGAGATCGGGATGAAACTTAATGGGAAGAATAAGCAAAAGCTCTAGATACGTGATTGACATAATTGGAACGGATCCGTTCTCTTTGGAGGAGCTGGGGGGTGCTAATTGGGAGAAATTAGAAAAGTTGAGGTGCTTTTAACTTAAGAACGGGTGACTGGATCTTAATCAAATTTGATATTAGAAGGAATTCATGTCTCAGAGCTCTTATTTCAAATCCCGACCAGATCTGTTGATATTGGGGGGAGTTGGAGGGGGAAATCTTGGAAAACGCTTGGAGTGGAGGAATCGGGATGAAGCTTGGTGGATAGAATAAGCAAATGTCCTTGATACGTGATTGACGTAGCCGTACTGGATTCGCTCTCTTTGGGGGAGTTGGGGGGAGGGGTTCAGTGATTTAGCGAGTTTGGTGCTTCTGGACGTGCTAGGACAATGAAAATTGACAGACGTGTCAGGGAGCTGCACAAATCGACTTGTTAAAGTCGTTTTCCCAAATTCGACCGTCTGTGGGGCTAAAGGGAGAGGAAAAATTAGAAAAAATTAGGTATTTATAACTTACGAGTTGGTGATCGAATCTTAATGAATTTTGATATTTAGAAGAACATCGTGACTCAGTGCTCTTATTTTAAATTCTTACCGACATTAAGCCTCAGATTTTCCTTTTAAATCAATCTATTGATTCTTAGAATTTTTTAGACATCATACCATATGATCTCTTGGCTCTTAGCTCTCCTTGCCTCGTCACAAGTGCCATATGAGCTCTTAGCTCTTGTTCTATTTATATGAAGTACTTCAATGTATTTAAACAAAACTATGTAATGTATGTAATGTATTAAGGCCGTGAATAAGTGAACTTGAAAATATCGGTGTTCAAAATCGAAGTTAGGGTAGCCTTCTGTCTCGCAATTCTCTAGAGACCGTCGATTGTCAAGAACCCTTCAAATACGATACGATAGTTTCTTAATAAACACAATTATAACTCTTTACATTACACATCTACTGGACTGATGGAAAAACATACGTTTTTGTTGGCGTGCGGTAGTAAAAATTAACCATTTTCCAAACACACCAAAAAATAAAATAATACACTAACAAAAAATAGAGCTAACAAAAAAAAGAAAAAAATACCAAAAAAAAGATCAATCTCCTTCACAATATCCCCCATAAAAAATCCCAACAATCCTACTCCCTCAGTACCACCCAACCACCCACTCCTCCTTACCACCCCCAACCAACCAGACCTTCCTACCACCTCCTATCTCCTCACAAATAAATACAAATTCAATCGTTCTTTATTAAATAATCTTTTAACTTTCTCTTAAACTCTAGAAGATGCTCAGCCGCCCTGATACTCACTGGTAGAGAATTCCAAACTGCAGTTCCAAGAAACTTTAGCCGAAATCCTGATCTTGTGCTACTCTTAAGCTCAATCACCAATTTATCACTATTCCTCGTATCATATTCATGATTATCACTGTTAGCACGGTAATTGTCACGAAATACACCTGGGACTAAATTATGCACGCACTGGGAAACGAAAATTGCTGCTTGATAATCCCGCAGTTGGCCCACATTAAACAAATTTAAAGACTTAAAACAAGCACTTGTGTCATTCACATCCTTGACATACTTGCCTATGATCCTCACGGCATTGTCTGAAGAATCTGGACTCTTTTGAAATTACTATAAAAATTGCTGCAAATAGCACTTATTCATTGGCGGAAATATCAGGTTAATTATACCAGCTTGTCAATCTGGTCTCTAGGGTTGTTACTGGCGATCTGAAACCATGCCTTCTGGCAACCGACTTGTAAAAAGTTCAGGTAGCTGAAAATATTTTATGGGACTCTTCCAAATCAGGAGAATACATCGAAAAATGGTTGCAATCATCTTAAAGGCTATTGTCTTCTGCTCAGATAGTACCGATTTTGTTCTAAAAGCAATATCCTTCATAGAGTACACTTGTGAAAAAGAGCGATACATTTTCTAAGATTTCTAAGCAATTACAGGAAACAGAGCAAAATACTAGCAAACATTTTGTAGCATCTTCAAGAAACTACGGCCTGATATTAAAAGCGGTATCTTTCCGCCAATGGATACTTTTTAAATATAAGTTTTCGATTTTAACATGGGATTTTCGAGTTCCATCAGTTCACTTAATCACGGCCTTAATGTATTGATTTATGTAATGTATTGATAAGAAAATCCTATTGTAGGGGTTGTGATGGCTTCAGGTAAATATAAGATCAACAGTCTCATATAATTTCCATCCATATAAACATCCATATAATATCCATATAAACGACCCAGCTCAATAGTAGCCGAAACTCTTAAAAAATGAATTTTGATACTAATAGATATATCAAAAGAATTGGCTTATTATGCTGATTTCAAATATACAAGTTTCATTAAGTTTCACTGAGAAAATTTGTCTAATTTTCAAAAAAACGGGTAAACACCCCTTTGAAGCAATAGAATTTTAATGAAAATCACCGCATCAGATTCAGCATGTCAAAGAACCCTACTGTAGAGGCTTCAAGCTCATATAAAAAAATGGAATTGTGTAATCTATTGCTAGTAGAAAGATCACGGATGCTTGTTTATTTTGTGTTGTTGATTCACCATGGATGATCGTATCGACCCAGTGGGCCAGAACGTCGGGAGGGGGCACGTTCTAATGGAAATGCAAAGATCTAGCGGCTTTCTTGAGTGAGGCTTTCCCTTTCCTTTTTATCCAAAATCATTCGATGAAAATTTTGAGATACCTTTTTTCTTCAGCATAGTTGAAAGGCCCAATGACATTGTCTTTGGAGATAAAATGGCCCCCTACAGCCCCTGGGGAAATGTTTTGAGTTATAAAATTAGCCCATTGTTAGTGTAGAGAATTTGTTATTAGCATGTATGTATACATTTTTCGGGTGGGGAGGAGAGGAGGAATTTTCTGCTGGGAGAATTTTGCACGGGGAGAAATTTCCATGAATAGGGGAGTTTTCAGGGGGTGAAATTTTCAGGGGAATTCACACTGGGTGAATTTGCCAGTATTCCTATTTGAAATTTCTTTATATTTCTTGCTTTCTCTACCGATTCAATTTTACGCGTGAAGATACTAAGGGTAATTGTCCGGGATAATTTTCGCCAGGAATGAATTGTCCAGAGGATATTTCTGTGGGGAGGGGGTTTTTCCGTGAAGGTGGAGCCAGGTATCCTGGCGCTATTGAAAAAAAAAATAATAAGAAATTAAATAAGAAACATGTTTTTTTTTTCAAATGAAAGTAAGGAGCAGCATTAAAACTTAAATGAACAAAAAATTATTACGTATGTGAGGGGGGTTGCCTTCTCCTCAACACCTCGCTCTTTAATTAGTGAAATGAACGCTTCAGAATGTGCACTTAGTGATGTAAGCAGTGTAAGTTTGTAAAATTTAAGGTTATTGTTAAAGTAGACACCGAGATTGTTTACTGTTTCTATTGCTCCAGTTCTTCAAAAATTCCCTTCCCAAACCGTAAAAGTCTAATACCTGTTATGTCATTTCACTTTTATTGAAAACTATATGTATCTCGAACAGAGTACTTCTGTTTGTCGAAACATCGGCGACAAATAAATATAGAATCTCTATAATAATCAGTATAAGTGGTAGGAACTATTGAAAACAATGAACATTAATTCCAGGAAGCTCAGTGATTTCAGTTTTTATTTCACTGTATTATTTATTTTAAATGCTGTAAATATACAAAATTCTTAAAACATATTTCGTCTTCAGTAAAGCACAAATGACGCAACGGTTTGACGCAACGGTTTGACCTGACGCAACGGGCTTTTGACTTTTATGCTCATTTTTTTTTTACTTCATGGTTTCGATACCTGAAGTATCAAAACTTTGTATTATAAAAACTTTGACATAAAAATAATTTTTAAGGTCTTATATACCCAACACCTCATAAAAGTTTTTGCGAGCCTCCAAACTAGTATCTCGTATGCGATTATACCACAACAGCTAATTTTCCTTTGATAGACTTTTTATCGTAGTGGTTTAGTTGAAATTAATTGTGATTCGATGAAATTAATGGGAAATTTACAAGCTTTCTGGGGAATATTTGTGTAATTTTCAGTGAAAAAAAAATCTTGAAAAATATTCATCGAATTTCTGTTCTTACAATTTAGCTGATTTATTAATTTACAACAAAACAACATTGCGGTAATGAAACATCGGCGTAATTTTAATAAATATTTTACGCTTGTTATATGTTATTCAATAAAAAAATAAGTTTTTTTTAACTGAAAGTAAGGAGCGACATTAAAACTTAAACGAACAGAAATTACTCCCTATGTGAAAGGGGCTGTTCCCTCCTCAACTCCTCGCTCTCTACGCTTAAGTTTGACTCTTTCTCTCAACTCTACTTTTTAAAACAGAAAAAACCTTAGAGTAAAGAGCGGGGCGTTGAGGAGGGAACAACCCCTTTAAAATACGGAGTAATTTCTGTTAGTTTTAAGTTTTAATGTCGCTCCTTACTTTTAGTTAAAAAAAAACTTGTTTTTTTTTTATTTAATTTCTGAAAGTTTTTGAATTAATGCTTATTTTGATTTTGACTCTGCACATGAATAATTAAAACGAAATTTGCATATTAATTATTTTTTTTTGGTTAAATAGCTGTCTCATAGTTTTGATCGGACGATTTTGAGAGAAAAAAAATCGGGGGATTAGGCCTAGTTACCCTCAAGTTTTTTATTAATTTAAAAAGGCAACTAGAATTTTATTACGAACGTTTTTATTAGTAAAAATATACGTAACTTACGAATTAACTTACGTAACGAACTTCTATATTCGTATGTTCTTATGTATATGAGGGGGGTTCACCCCCTCGTTAATACGTCGCTCTTTACACTAAAGCTTGAATTTTGTCCCAATTCCTTAAGAATTACCCCTGAACCACATAGGCCGTAGATTAAATAGTTGAAATTAATGAAATTACTTTAGCATAAAGAGCAAGATATTAGGAGGAGGTGAGTCCCTCATATGCGTAATAATTTCTGTTTGTTTTGAGTTTTAATGCTGCTCCTTACTTTCAGTTGAAAAAACTTTCATATTTATTTTTTCATTTTTTTTTAAATATTAAAAAATCCTACGCCACCTTCATGGAAATTTTCTTCCACCATGACAAATACCTCCATGGAAAGTTCCCCCCGCATAACCCCCTCTTCTCAAACCCTTCCCCCTCCAACCAAAATTCCCCTGAAAACGTCTGTATACTTCCCAATAGCCATTACTATAAGTAATCACTGGTCAAAGTTTGTAACTTGTAGCCCCTCCCACGGAGACTGTGGGGAGTAAGTCGTTCCCAAAGACATAGTTATAAGGTTTTTTGACTATGCTGAACAAAATGGCTATCTCGGAGTTTTTACCCGGTGACTTTGGGAAAAAATTAGCGTGGGAGGGGGCCAAGGTGCCCTCCAATATTTTTGGTCAAAAGAGCACTAGAACTTTTTATTTCCGTCAGAATGAGCCCTCTCGCAACAATCTAGGACCACTGGGTCGATACAATCACCCCTGGGAAAAAAAAAACACGCATCCGTGATCTTGTCTTCTGGCAAAAAATTCAAAATTCCACTTTTTTGTAGATAGGAGCTTGAAACGTCTATAGTAGGGTTCTCTGATACGCTGAATCTGATGGTGTTATTTTCGTTAAGATTTTATTACTTTTAGGGGGTCTTCCCCCTATTTTCTAAAATAAGGCAAATTTTCTCAGGCTCGTAACTTGATGGGTAAGACTAAACTTGCTGAAACTTATATATTTAAAATCAACATTAAAATGCTATTCTTTTGATGTAATTATTGGTATCAAAATTCCGTTTTTTAGAGTTTTGGTTACTATTGAGCCGGGTCGCTGCTTACTACAGTTCGTTACCACGAACTGTTTGATAAATCAATTTTTCAGTCCGCCAAACAAATTACGTCACTGAGTGTCAGGACTTGTGTGTTACAGGAAAAGAATAAACGTTTATCCTGAATCTAAAAGAAGTGGTAAAATTCCAAAAACTAAGAATGAGTGTTTGGATGAAAACTGTTATCACCCACGTTCTTCAGAACAGCGAAAGTGTTTATTCGAAAAATTTAATGCTTTTGCTGCTCCCTCGTGCATTGCAAACCAACGGACCCTTTTGATGCGAGTCACTATCCCTTTTTTAAAGGAAAATGAAGCATTATTCAATTTTTCTTTGAACCAGGCTTCCAATGACATCTCTAAAATTTCATTATGTTTATCCTGATATGACGAGTCTAGATTTCAGTCGTGAGGGATCTGTCAAATTTAGATCTCCATCAACGCGATCTTACACCTGTAAAAGTTTTCCCTACTCTACTCTCTGTAAATTGGGTTTTTCTCTTTGCTCTCATCTTTAGAGTCTTATGGTAGCGTTGGCCAACAATCTGGGGTTCGACCGGTAGAGGATGTCTTGCGTCTCTAACTTTCATAAAGTTTTTGTGTAGAGTATAAAAATGTTTATTTACACATATAATACAGTAAATGTACATAAGACGAGGATAGAATAAGGATTGAATAAAGTAATCTAAAACAATGGCCTATATTCACTAAAACAAGAAAATAAACACCGAAGCATGTGACAGTAACTGACCTATTTTAATCTGTCAGCTACAGCAAACACTGGGAACTACTGTAAATACTCAGAATTTGTAATATTAATGTAATCATCTAGGAAATGGGCTTTTTGACAGAACTTGAGAACTTAATTATGTATCTAACGTACTTTTACTACTTTCGAAGTTTACACACCAAAGTATTTGTGACTCAAACTGATGTTAGATTTAAAGAACTATGTCTCAAGTAGACAAAGTTATTTTGTTTTCTGACAGCAGCTCAAGTAGATATTTCAACATTTTGGGGAAAATTCTTGCTTAAGTCTTTAGTCCAAGATTTATGCCACTTGGAAAGCAGAAATTATTTCAACTTCAAATTTGCTGCAATTTCTAATTATTTTTCTGGATTTAAAGCGAACAAAAATGCTGCTTCGTACATAATACAGTATTCTTTTGAAAAATAATTCAAAATAAACTATCTGTTTTTTTCGGACAATTTTTGCAGGTAGCCTACGTACAATTTTAGGTTCCTTATAGCACTTGACGATTGTTTTACTACTTCAAATTTATAAAGAGATTAAGTCCTATTGTTAAGCTGTGAGATATATGGAATGAGAATTTATTATCTCATTTACTTAGTGTTGTAAGTTGTAAGCCATTGAAAGATAATCAGTTTCGGCCCCTTTTTTAGGGGGATTTGACATCCAACTAGTCTCTAGTAATAGTTTATTCATTTAAGTTCGGATCCCCTTTAAAAGAATTGTGGTTATAGTTTCCGATATGTTTCTTTTTAGTTTCACTTATAAGTTCTATTTGGATGATGGGGCAAAAAACGAAGAAAAGAGGCTCTCGCGGCAAATCGTTCATTAACAAATACAAAGAAAAAAAATGAAAAACTCAAGGTTCTAAGAAGTAAGAAGGGGTATTCGAGAGAATATGAGCACGAAATGGTAAGTGTAATATGGAAATCCACGGAAGAAGATGAATAACAGGGAGCTAAAATCAACAAGGATGGTTACCAAACACACTTTAAAGCAAATACGTCAGAAAATAAAATGCATGATATCAAAAGACACATGTAACATGATTCGATATCTTGTGATAGAAACTGATTTTGTTTTGACAGAAAAATTGTTTGGACAAGGAGAAGCAGTCGTCACCTGTATATCAGAATTTGCTATATTATAAGTTATATACTTTGTAAAATATGGTATCCCGATACTGTTCTGTTATCAAATTACTGGGATTTAAAAATATTAGAAATTACTGGGTTTCAGCTCTGACATTCCGACATCCTGACTTCGATCATAAAGGAACAACACCTATCATTCCAATTGCATTTTTACTTCACACAAATAGATCAGCTGGTTCGCACGAAACGCTGTTTATAGTTCTTATGAAGAAACCACCAAGCACAATTCACCTCGAAATGCGTTTTTGAGTGATCAAGGTAGTTCAAGACGATATTCTTAAGTTGCTAAGATCGAAAATTGACGATGATTACTACCAGATAAGAAATGAAAGACTTGTGAAATGGTCCATCCCTGCACTTAACTACTTTCGAGATAATTTGGAATCTGACATATTGAAGTATGACTGTGCCTTTATCATTTCCAAGATCCCTGATTTTAATCCAATCTCCGGGATAACCAACAATACCAAGACTCATTCCATGCTGTGATGAAAAGAGTTATACAACAACAGCGAGACGTACCAATGGAGAGATGCGTCTTGGGCCTTCTTTGTTTAGACGACGAATATTATACAGACGCATCTCGTGGATACAAGGGAATAGGAGACTATAAACTCCTTGAGAAGGCACATAAAGAATATATAGTTCATATCAAGAAGGGAAAAGATCCAGTTGAATCCAGGAATGAAATGTTTCGGTCCAAGATGCGTATGGTCAAGGAAATAGACGGATCAGATTCCTTTTGCGAAAAAAATACGACAAAAGAAGACCGCCAGTCACGTGGTATAGTTGACATAGCAGAAGCTCTATGGAGAAATGGACATGTTACATTTTGCAACGGAAAACAAGTGGATTTTGTTTCAAATGTGACTGGAAAGAAGGTTAAGGTTGTGACACCACGTGCAGAAATAATCACTGTTAGAGGAAATAAAATTGTTACAAAGGGTATTAAGAGGAAAAGCTTGATCGAAGTTTATGACTTTTCTTGTGATTTTGTTATCCTTGCAAACTAGCTGTTTTAATGTCTCGAGGATATGCACTAGTAACCGAAAAATCAATTATGCAGCTGAAAACTCTCAAGAACTTGAAGGGAAGATCAAAAAGGTACGCGAGGTCTGGAATAAAAAGCTCAGTAACCATTCAGGACTATTACAATATTAAACTGGCTGTAGATTTCTAGCAGCCAATGAATTGTCGTTTACTGCTGATAGTGATGATCAGAATGAGGGGAGTTTTTCATCGTCAATAAATGAAACATCAAAAGCTATTTTGAAAACAAGCGGGAAACAGAATACCTTAGAAACAGGTTTTAGAAATGAAAACAAAGAAATTAATGAAGTAGCTTCACTTAAAAAGACTTCCAAGTGCCAATCGAGAATCTCTAACGATATCATAATTCAAAACTTGCACGGAAGATGTACATTTTGTGAAGACTGTACAAAAAAAGGCTGTTTAGCCCCACTCAACTGGTGAAACCCCAAAAAGTGGTAAGGAGACTGAATATTCGTTTTTAAGCAACCCAGGCTACAATTCCTACAGTAATTTTTCATGGTTATGCGTTTACAGGTCCCTTAAATGAATTGTGTGACGAAGCAAAGCAGGTGATCCAGCTTTTAAAAAGGCTTTTTGGAATAGCGGTCAAATCTACCAATTCTGCTATCGTAGAAAACGCAAAGAAACTAGTTTGGTGAAGAGCTACTGTTTTTCCTTTAAGGGACACAAATGTGTTTACGTTTATTTTCAAGACCTTGAATCTCTGCTGAGACCTGGGACTCGGCTCACAACTGTAATGGTTTCCTACCTCGTGAATCTTGTTACTTCTAGCTGTGTGTTAGCGAGAACTATCGATAGTTACTTTACTTTCAACTTGACAAGTTCTGATTCTTTAAAGTTTTATCCAGAAGGGCCTAGAGAGAGATTTAGTCATGTTTCGCGTGATTGCCGTGTTCTGTTTGTTCCATTGTGTGTCAATATGTGTGATATAACAGATAGGGAGTCCAAGAATCACTACATTATGGGAATATGTGATTTCTCGAGGAGAACTTTCTATCTTCTTGATAGCCTGAACCCATTAAACCATGCTCAAGGGAGGCTAGTTTTTTCTAACCTAAAATATCTGACGAATAAAGTTGATAAACGCTATATAGAACTTGAAGTTGGCTCGTATGGAATTACTCCAAAAGTAGATTCTTCAAGCTGTGGACATTTTGTTGTCAAATATACCCAAGACTACACAAATGAGAGAAGCTATTTGTGAAGCACACTGTCAATGATCTTCCATCACCTTCTAAGTACAAGTGGTCAAAGAGAAGATCCACAGTAAGCTATTTAAGAAAGTCGTAGACTTATATAATGATGATACTGAAATGGCAAGTAAGGAAGCTATTCAATGAATGAATAAATATAGAAACGAATTTGGCTGTCCAGGTACTTGAATCTCTTTTAATATTAAATAAAAAACAAGTTTTTTGACTGCAAGTAAGGATTGAGATTAAAACTTAAAACGGACAGAAGTTATTCCGTATATAAAAGGGGTTGTCCCCTCTTCAACGCATCGCTCTTTACGCGCAAGTTTTTTATTGTTTTAAAGAGTAGAACTGTGACAGAGTCAAACTTTAGCGTAAAGAGCGGGACGCTGAGGAGGGGACAACCCCTTTCATATACGGAATAATTTCTGTTTGTACTAAGTTTTAATGTCGCTCCTTACTTGCAGTTAAAAAAATTTTTTTTTATTTTTTTAATTATTTTATAATTTTATTTATTTTTTTTTATTTATTTAATTTCAGAACGTAGTTAAATTAATCCATGTTTTGATTTTGGCTCACCGCACATGCATAATTAAAACGAAATTAGAACTAGAACTTAGGGAACTAAAACTATTAATTTCCGTTAGAATGAGCACTCTCGTGACATTCTAGGATCACTGGGTCGATACGATCACCCCTGGGGAAAAGCAAAAAAAAAACAACAAATAAACACGCATCCGTGATCTGTCTTCTGGCAAAAAATACAAAATTCCACATTTTTGTAGATGAGATATTGGAACTTCTACAGAAGGGTTCTCTGATACGCTGAATCTGATGGTATGATTTTTTGTTAAGATTCTATGACATTTAGGGTATGTTTCACCCTAATTTCTAAAATAAGGCAAATATTCTTGGGCTCGATTTGATGTGTAGGACAAAACTAGATGGAACTTGTATATTTAAAATCAGCATAAAAATACAATTCTTTTGATTTACTATTAGTATAAAAATTCCGTTTTCAGAGTTTCGGTTACTATTGAGCCGGGTAACTCCTTACCACAGCTTGTTACCACGAACTCTTAGTTTTGATAGGACGATTTTGTGAAAAGGAAATTGGGAGAGGAGGCCTAGTTGCCCTCCAATTTTTTGGCTACTTAAATAGGCTACTAGAACTTTTAATTTCTCACGAACATTTTTGTTAGTAAAAAATATACGTACCTTACGAATTAACTTACGTAACGCACTTTTATATTCTATATTTTTATTACATATATGAGTGAGTTTGTCCCCTGGCGTGGGAATTCTGTGTCCAAGGGGCACGGGTTCAATCCCAATTGTGACCAGTTATTTAGTTTGGGACGGGGGTCAGTGGCGTGACTCTGTAAGCTCAGCCAGAGTAGACCCAGCTCTAAATGGGTACCTGGAGAGATCTGGGGATGGTAAGCAGGAAGGGTGTGTGAAAGCACAGGATGGTTGGCCCCCAACCCCCCATTGCACTTCCTCGCTGAAGGGCCATGAAACAGAGATCAGCACCGCCGGTTTGAACCTTAAGGGTCTAATGCCGTCATACTTACTTTACTTACTTACTTGTTAATGCCTCGCTCTTTACACTAAAGCTTAAATTTTGTCTCAATTCATAAAAAATGACGCCAGAATCACAAAGGCCGTAGAATAAATAGTTGAAATTACTGAAAGTACTTTAGCGTAAAGAGCGAGGTATTTAGGAGGAGATGAACCCCTCATATGCGTAGTCATTTCTGTTCGTTTTAAGTTTTAATGCTGCTCCTTTCTTTCAGTTGAAAGACTTTTTCATTGTTTTTTTTTTCTAAATAATGCTAGAGAATCCTGCGCCCCTTCATGAAATTTATTTTCCCCCATGGCATTCTCCTGCAAGGAACGATACTTCCACGTAGCTCCCTCCCCTCAAAATCCCCCCAACAAAAAAAAACCTTGAAAATATCTCTACACTTCCCAAGAACCATTACTGTATGTAAGCGCTGGTCAAAGCTTGTAACTTGCAGCCCCTCCCCCGGGGACTATGGGGGAGTAAGTCGTCCCCAAAGACATAGTTATTATGTTTTTTGACTACGCTGAAGAAAATGGTTATCTCAAAATATTGATCCGTTGACTTTTTGAAAAAATGAGCGTGGAAGGGGGCCTAGGGGCCCTCCAATTTTTTGGTCAATTAAAAAGGGCACTAGAACTTTTTATTTCTGTTAGAATGAGCCCTCTCGCAACATTCTAGGACCACTGGGTCGATACGATCACCCCTATATTGTAGATAGGAGCTTGAAACTTCTACAGTGGGGTTCTCTGATACGCTGAATGTGATGATGTGATCTGAGATTCTAGGGGTGTTTCCCCCCATTTTCCAAAATAAGGCAAATTTTCTCAGGCTTGCATCTTTTGATGGATAAGACTAAATTTGATGAAACGTATATATTTAAAATCAGCATAAAAATCCGATTCACTTGGTGTATCTAATATTATCAAAATTCCGTGTTTTAGACTTTCGTTTACTATTGAGCCGGTACGCTCCTTACTACAGTTCGTTGCCACGAACTGTTTGAAAGAACAGACCGGCCAGCTGTTATAACTGTCAAGAACAGATGCCGGAAAACATGCAGCTCGTATGTAAATACTGTAAAGCAGTTGCCTGTAGTGAGTGTGGAGCAAGATCCTGCAAGAACTTTTGTAAACTCTGCTGTGTCTAAAGGGAACTACACTCTCCAGACTAGCCTCGAACACCGGTCTGAAACTCCTACAGCGAGAGCTCATCAAACACGCTACGGCAGAATTATGAAACCAGTCAGAAAGATGAATTTATGAGTGATTTAGACCAGACCTCGCCCGCCCTCCTATAGGCAGCTTAACCAAGAAGAGCGCAAAGAGCGAAGTTTTGAAATGGTGTACGCAATAATTTTTGTTACGCTAAAACTTCTTTAGAACTTTTAAAATTAATTTTAATTCCAATTAAGCCGCGCTCGTGTTTCAGGTGTGATTCTTAAATAATTGGAGTTCAACCCAAGTTCAAACTTTAGCGTAAAGAGTGATTTATTCAGAAAGGGAAAACTCCCTATATACTTAATTATCCCTCTTCGTTTTAAGTTTTAATTCTGCTCCTTTTTTTCAGCTGAAAAAAACTTGTTTTTTAAAAAGCTTAATTTCTGATTTTTTTTAAATAATGCCAGGAAATGTGGTTCTCCTAGGTGGAAAGTTTTTTTCCTCCACGAAAATGTTCTCTATGGTAAGATCCTTCCCGTAACTTCAACTGTGACTCCGGGGCACTGTGATTGTGAACACTTGCGACTGATGCTACTTGCAACTGCGGATAATTACGATTGCAGGGAGGCTTGAAACTAATAGTGTACCGTTTTAATAGAATAACATAAAAAATATTCGCCTTCTTTTATTCAAGGCTGAAGAGAGGCTTGTTCAGGTTTTTCATACATGTCCCTCCTGGTCCTCCTAATGGATTTGATCTTACGAGAGCTTGTGTGCTTTTTTCTTTTTTACATTGTGACCTGTGAATTTTTATATATGAGATCTAGTGAAAAATCTTGCTAGATTTCCATTGTGTGTACAAGGAATTGATGTATTTTATTGATAACGACACTTATAATGTAAATCTGGCACTGATTGGTCTGTCTCTCTTTTCCTGAAAACAATTTACTACTTTTTGTTTTATATAAAATTGTTTTCCCCCTCTAGCTTGCAGAAAGATTGACTGGTGAAGATAGGACTGTCAAATTATCTCCCGTCTTTTCTAATGGATGGAAAGAGGTGAACGATCGTGATGCACTTTACAAAGAATTCGCTTTTAAAAACTTTAATCAGGTATTTTTTTTTCTTGTTCTTGTGACTCCTAGTTTGAAAAATGAGAAAAGCATCAAACTTTGAGTGATGAGTGTTAATAATTGAGGGCAAATAAGCTTGTCCTGAATTATAAGCAGTCATTAGTATTAATGTCTAATAGTTATTTTCTTGCTAATATGGTCTCAAGAGTAGCTGATTTTCCTTAAAAAAACATTTGCGAGCCTTTTCTCTACCATTCTGGTACACTACCCTTTTATGTTAGTAAAGACTAAACATTAATGTGCAAATTTCCCTGAAAAATTTTATTTATGCTTAGGAAACCGTCTTCTTTTTTTTCTAGCCTTTTCTGTCTATTATTCCTGATTCTAATTTTTTTTTATATTTACTTCTTGGAAACTTCTTAGAAAACCGAAATAAGCTCAAAAATTAGCTTAGCTAAGTTAAAAATCAAGAGAACCTGTTTGTTGGTGGTGATAGCTAATTTGAACGCTTCTTTATTCTTTTCTGTTTATTAGCTATGTTAATTATTCTATTTATGTTTCTGTTTATTTCTGTTTATTATTCTGTTTATTACCGTTCATGAATTTTTAACTCGTTTCCCATTATCCTACCCATTCAAAATTTTACAGAGAATTTCGAGTTTGGCCGGCTAGCAAAACATCCTACCATAGTTTACCTTTTTATTTGTGCGCGGAAGTTGGTTTTTCATGGTGAGAATGATATTGACTTATGCAGTTTTTTTCGCTCTATTTTTGAGTACCAGAATCACTCCTGTTGAAGCCGTCGCTGTGCCAAAAAATGACTTAATAAAGTTGCGTTTCCATTCTACCTTTTTGGCACCATCTATCTTGACTACGCTAACTGCATTGCACTTACTGCGAGAAGTCACAGGTGGCGCATCGTCCACCAATGGAAACAATCCGACAGGAAAGAAACGTGGATGTCGGGCAGGGAAAAATGAAAGGAGAAGGCGTACGGGGTGTGCTATTTCGGTACTAGTGACAAGCCGTGACTATTGTTCTTCGCCAAAACAAGTGTTTGAGCGAAACCTGGTGAAAATCAAGATATCCAGAGCACCTAAAATACCGAGTCTGAAGAGATTTGACGAAACTCCCGTGTGCCCCTTCCAGGATAGCCCGCCCGTTCTTAAGCCCGAACGAACTTTAGCTAAAAGTAAGTTGCCAAATATACTTGTGTGTAACGCTAGATCTTTGAATAACAAAACTGATGCACTTGAAGTTGTTGCCAGGCAGAACAACGCCTCAATAATAATAATAAGCGAATGTTGGGACACTTCTGACGAATCGGCGCGCATCAAAGGTTACACAAGCTACTTTAATACGCGTCACGATCGTGGCTTGAATCGTCGAGGAGGAGGCGTTGGACTTTATGTTCGTAATGACCTATCCTCAAGGCTGTTAAGTGAACCTTTTGACTCCGACCACGAAATATTATGGACCGAATGCAAACCTACACGTTTATCAAAAAGATTTTCATGTTTAATTGTTGCTTCGGTCTATTATCCTGAAAGTGCTAAAAACAGGAAAGACTTGATTGAACACATTCAGTTTTTCGTAGACAAAATGCGCCGCAAGCATGTCTCTCCTGGCTTTGTTATTGCCGGAGACTTCAATCAAACTAATAGGCAATGGGTTTCAAATATTTTAGATTTGCGACAAGCCGTTACAATACCTACCCATCAAAGTGGCAGCATACTTGACTTGATTCTTACAAACTTGACAGACTTTTATTACGCACCGAGATCCCTAGGACCCCTTCTGAATTCTGATCACTTTATCATCTTCTGGGAAGCCAGTTCGGCAATTCCGAAGCCAAAACGAGTCAAGTATACGGTGCGACCACTTACTGAGGACTCGATATCTACATTTGGTCGCTGGATCGGTAATTATCAGTTTGAGGACATTTGCTCTGAACAGGATATTAATATTAAAGTCAATAAGCTGAATACTCTGCTTCAGGAGCAATTTCAGACTTGTTTTCCCGTAAAAGTCATTACTGTGAGTGACACTGATAAACCGTGGATAACCAATGATCTAAAGAATTTAATAAAAACCCATTGTCGCCTTCATATCGCTGGTGATACCGTAGCTTCAGCCAAGTTGCGTAATCATATTGTTAAACTAAACAAGCGTGCCAAGAGGCAGTATGTGAGGGATAAAATTACTCCCTTACTCACAATAGACCCCCACAAATGGCATTCCTCAGTAAAAAGACTTACCGGTAAGACAACACTCAGAGATCTAAGGCTCCTTAAAGAGGACGGTACCTTAACCTCAGCTAATGAAGTCAATTCTTTTTTTGCTGACATTTGTACCTCATTTCCATCAATCACCAAATCAGAAATTGATACTATCATTGCTGGTGCAGAGATTGAGGACGTATGTGAGGTCTCTGAATTCACTGTTTATAAGGAACTCCTAAGACTGAAAGCGAACTGTGCGTCCTACCCAGGTGAGCTTCCAGTAAAGCTGTTACGTGAATTCGCCATTTTTCTTGCTAAGCCACTCTCTTCTATAATCAACCAATGTTTCCTTCAGCAAGTATTCCCTAGTGCTTGGAAAAGAGCATATGTCCGCGTTATTCCAAAAGTAAGGTGTCCAAAATCTTGTGATCAACTCCGGCCTATATCAATAACTCCGAACCTTTCTAAAGTTGCAGAAACGTTTATTTACCGGAAACTTATGTCACAGGTCTCTGCACATCTAGACCCGTATCAGTATGGATGCTTAAGAGGCAGCAGCACAACTGTTTATTTAGTACGGATGTACCATCTCATTGTCGACTGGCTCGACCGAGGAAGTGCTATAGTCGACCTTCTCCTCGTAGACTACCGAAAGGCTTTTGATCTTATTCGCCATTCCGTTGCTATCACAAATCTACGCACCATGGGTGCGCAAAAACATATTCTCCTTTTAGTGATCAATTTTTTACAAGCCCGCTATCAGTGCGTTTACAGTCTTTTCCCAGGAGATACCGACTCCGAATGGGTCGAGCTTACATGCGGAGCCCCACAAGGTACTAAGCTCGCTAGTCTACTGTTTTTGGCAGTGATAAATTTCATCCTTTCCGGCTATGAAGAAAGATTTAAGTATGTAGACGACTTGTCAGTCCTACTGAAGTACATTGTTGAGAAGTCTGAGGCTGTCCCCCAATTCTGTAACGAAATAATCAAAAACTTCAAAGATGAATGTACTGCGAACAGCCTCCAAATCAACGAAGGAAAGACTAAAATCCTTCGCTTTAATCCCCTGAAGAGAGACTTTGTGTGCCCTCCTCCTCCTTATCCTAGTGAATCTTCGGCAGTAGTGTTTGGTGTCAAGTTTAGCATCGATTGCTCTTTCAGCCTTCATGTCGATACAATTATCAAAAAGGCAAATAGTGCGATGCGGACACTTATACTAATGCGTCGATTTGGTTTTTCAGTGACACAACTAAGGATAGCCTATCTTACTTACATTCGACCAATTTTAGAGTATGCATGTCCCGTATGGGGCCCACAAGTCAATAACACTATTTACCTAAGTGACCAGCTTGAGTCAATACAAAAAAGAGCAGTCAAAGTAATATTGTGCGATGCTTTTACCGAATATAAGTTAGCATTATCCACTTTACAAATTCCCTCTCTTCAAGAGCGTCGTCTCAGTTTGATCCTTGAATTTGGCCAATATCTTCTCAGAAGTGATAAATACAGATCGATACTACCACCAGTTTTAGTGAAACATCGAAGTACTAGGTTGAAGAAATTTGACAGATTAGCAGCACCTCCTTCACGCACAAATCGTTTTTCCAACTCATTCATCCCTTTCTTTGTATCAAAGTATAACAATTGTTGATTTTAAACTATTTGCCTTCTGATTTTTTTTTTGTCGTTTGATTTAATCCTTTTTTCTTTTTTGTAAGCACAAGCGCCATTTAGTTTTATGACTACGAAAGATTGTGTAAATAAAACCTATTCTATTCTTATGATTGCACTATTTCTAGTTAGAATAATAATTTAATTTACTTTGCAAGTGTTGTCGATAAGGTGGGAGAATGTGGCGGTAAAAGTCAGAGGGTTTTAGTATTTTATGCCTGAACAAAGTTAGAGCCATTGCGAAGTGGTTTCAATAAACTGTACTAAAAAGAAAAACGAATTCTATGTGACTTTTGAATATAATTTATTATTACTGAAGCTTGATTTTTTTATTACTGAAGATTATTTTTTTTATGACTGAAGCTTAATATTACTGAAATTTAATTGAAAGCTTATTATTACTGAAATTGAATTTTCTTTACAGAAAATTGGAAAACTGTGGTAAGCGCAGTAGGATTAACTGAATGGAGCCGAAAATCAGGATGAAAAAACCCCAATCAAGCTTTGCCAGTTTGTGCAAAAATTTCGATGAGGAAATTTTTTAAGAAATCGGGAGGGATTCCTTTTTCTCATACAAAATTTATACTTGAATAAGTATCGGGGGGTGGGGTTAACTGATTAACTGAATGGAGCCGAAAATCAGGATGAAAAAACCTCAATCAAAATTTGCCAATTTGTGCAAAAATTTCGATGAGGAATAGTTTAAGAAATTGGGAGGGATTCCTTTTTCTCATACAAAATTTATGCTTGAATGAGTTTCAGGGGGGGGGCATTTAGGATGAAACCTGCTGTTTGAATATTGCGACTATTATGGCTTTACCCTATATTTTTATGGTAATTCACCAATTTTGTTGTTGTTGTAATCTTGCTTATATCTTGTGACGTTTGAGCCAGGCATTGCATTTCAGAACATAATCACTTAAAAGGGATTGTTACCCTAGTCGCCCATTGTTAAGTAAAAGTATATATATATATATATATATATATATATATATATATATATATATATATATATATATATATATATATATATATATATATATAGGATCCTTAGGATCAAACCTGCTGTTTGAATATTGTAACTATTATAGCTTTACCCTATATTTTTATGATAATTCGCCAATTTTGTTGCTGCTGTAATCTTGCTCATATCTTGTGAAATTTGAGCCAGGCATTGCATTGCTAAGCATAATCACCTTGTCCTTGTCACCTTGTCCGTGGGGGTCCATAATAGAAACTGGAGCACCCTCGCCCGAGGCCGTAAATACAGGTGGAGGAGGAAGAAGGCCCCTCATATGTACACTCAACGTGGCCCATTCGTATATAACTTTTTTTCTTCGTATAATTTTTCGTATATTAAATTTCCCAGTGTATGATTTTTTCTTGTATCGTCAAACCCGTTGTCAAACCTGGATCGCACCTAGGGGTTATTATATTGTTTAGAGTTATAGATAAACTAAAAGTATATTGATAAAGCCATCCATGTTTAATGTTACTTTTTCTTGTCTTACCAGGAGTAAAGATACCAGTTCCAAAACTTGCCGTTAAACAAACTTTGGGCGTGTTCAAAAAATATTTTTTTTGAAGGATCAAATTTCATTTTTGGATTGTCATTTTTCAGTAAAACATGATATATTAATATTTGGAACTTTATTTTTGTATGCTACTCATTATATAGTAGCTTAGTGTATATTGTGTGATAGCATTGACAATAGTTGCAAAAATTGCTACCGGGTCACTAGTTTTTTTGTTGTTTTTTTTTGCTGTTTTTTTAGACAGTTCGATTTTCTCATCTAATTCCATATGTAAAAAAATATATTTTTGGAATTTAGGGTGCAATCGCCTAGCTCTATGTCTTAGAGTGGTCATTCAAGGATGCAAATAGTCAATTTGTGAATTTTGTCTAATTTACTTTTGGCTGTCAGCGCAAACGGCTTTTAAAACTACAACAAATAATTTTTTAGGCCTGGGGATTTATGTCCATGGTTGCCCTCGAAGCTGAAAAGACGGATCATCACCCAGAATGGTTTAATGTGTATAACAAGGTGAACATCACTCTTGCTACTCATGAGTGCCAAGGGATCAGTGACCGCGACGTCAAGTTAGCAACTTTCATTGATCAAGTTGCTCAGAAATTTCTTTGAAAAACTTCATTTTTCATATTAAACTAGTACGAACAATTTTGTTTTCTTTTTGCAAAATATATTTCACATCAAGTGCGAAATAAATCACTCGTTGAAGGCTAAAACAGTTGCTCGTCCAGGATTGAAGAATGCTTTTCGCACTTTTCGGGTTCTCGGTAGGTATATTATGTATATTTGTCAGTCGATTTTAACCTGACTAAGTCGCTGCATCACAGTGATCCAGACGCACAAAATTGTTGACCAAAAGTTGGAAAAGTACATTTTAACCTATCGGGTTTCATATTACGCTAGATGGGGACGGGGAGCTATTGTATAACTGCTAATTCTATTTGAAAGGGTGAGTTCAATCAAACTTAAAATTGTGGAAATATACCCAAAATGAAAGGCGTTTTAGCGGTAATAAATTTAAAATGAAAGAGAAATTGAAACTGGGCACAATTGTAAGGTCCATTACAAAGATACGTTTTACTCTAAAAAATTGGTCAATTCTATATGCAATTTCTTGGTTTAAAAAAATCAACTTAAAAAAATCTTTTTCTTAAGCGAAATTTGAATTTAAGTACTGATTTAATCCAAATGACTGTGATCATGCACAATGAAAGGTGTGTACTGAAAAGGACAGGGCCAATTAACTTTCACTTTCCATACTAGTACCTTGTTTTCTGTGAATATTCATAATGCATGTCCTAGCTTATATTAAAACTTGTCGAATGACCCAATTATATTCAATGCTTTTCATTTCTTCCAAAATATATCTGTTTTAGGCCATAGTCTGATGAAATTGCAACCCCCTATCAACGAAAATTGTTGAAAAAAATTAGTTTGTCATAGATTGAAACGAAATTGAATTAAGAGCATCAAGACCAATTCCAAGTTATTTCTCAGCTTAAGGCTGGACAGACTCGCAAAGAATCTTCCTATACCTCTCATGTTAAACATTTGGAGTTTGCCTGACGTTCCTGAATTAGTGATTTTGGCGGTTTTTATGTCAATAGAAGTAAAAAAATCTGGTGAATATTTTGGCATAATCAAATCTTAAAGCCGACAATTATTTTTTTTATAATTCCAAAATAATTATAAAACCTGTTTCGGGTTTGCATTTTAGATTGCTATGCTTGACATTGTTGTTGTGGGTATAAAAAAAAAATAGATCAAAAAATTTTCTATTCATCAATAAGAAGCTTTTTTCTATAATATATACCTCCTGGCTGCAGTCCCTTCAAATACTTTACATATTTGTGTTCCGAAATCAAAATTTCCCCTCAAAAGGTTAGATTGAGCTGTAATCGGAGCATCTAAGAATGCAAAAATTACACCAAGGGGCTAACCACTCGGATTGTTCAGGAGCGATTCAGTCAAGCATTATTTAGTTCTAACCTGTTTAAACAGAGTCTAGAGAAGAAGTAAGGTGCAGACACCAAACTGCCGGTTAATGAATATATAAGAAAAGTGTATTGTATAAATAATTAAGGATAAGCTGCGTCTAATCCTAGAGATAAATTGAACACAGCACAAGGGCCGAATAAGAAGCAATGGTTTTATTTTAAAAAGATTGATCTATCGTTTTGGTTTAATTAAAATAATTTCAGGACAAATTTATGTATTGTAGTATAAGTACAATTTTGCATAATCTTCGTACTGAAATAAGAATTAAAAATATATAAAACAAGCTAATTAATAACTAATGAATGAAACAAAATAACTAATGAACGAAACAAAATGTCCCCAGAATATTTAAATTTGTTATAGCAGAACCCGAGTCTTGCTGTAGAACTACCAAAGCAAACTACAAAAGCAGTCAATGACCAGTCTCAAGTCCAAGGCCTTTCCAAGAAACAATCCCACCCCTTGGTAAATAAACCCCAATTAAAATTACCCATACTAAAGCAGTCAAATGACCAGTCTCAAGTCCAAGGCCTTTCCAAGAAACAATTCAACCCTTTAGTAAGTGAACCCCGATAAAAATGGTCAAAACCCTAATAAAGTTCTTATATAGTTCTTGTTATTGACCACAGTAACATGGGAAAAAAAAGAAATATACGAGGGCTCCATTTGCCAAATGTGCAGGCCCATCGTGAAAAGTTGAAATTAAATTATCGGGCTAGAGGCAGACCGCGTTTACCAAAATATATGTTAGAAGACTTAACGGATGCTTCGGTTCACGACGAATCAAGTTCCGAAGGAATTGGAACAAATTCCCCTTTTGTGTTGAAAGTTATCACTTCTGGAAGAAATTTGGGGTCAGACCTTCTAAAAGGCTCACGCTGGATTGTGGATCTGCCTTACCTTTTTGAGAATTATGAAAAGCTCGTGATTCGCCACATGTAAGTTTTTTCTTTGTCTTTCATTTTACGTCATTGATTTACTGCTATCAAAATTATCAGGATGGGGAATTATTCTGGGTTGCAATTAATACAACTTGTACCTTATTAATTCTTGATAATTGTCTTTTCTGCTATAGAGAAAGAATGTTCGATAACTTTTAAAGATATTTTCATCCCAAAACAACAGAACGCTCCGACGGTATCTACTTAGGTTAGTTTAATTTCACTATTGTTGGTTTTACCAGAAAGGGCCAAAATTCACATTTTAATCTCAATAAAAAAATTTAAAAAAATGGTGAATGCCACAGTAATAAATATCAAACCAGTTTAAACTCATAAAATTGCAATCAGTAAAAAAGTCGTAAATTAAAACCGGGAAAACAAATTTAAACAAAATGACAATTTAGTTTACCTTGCAAGAATTGTAAAGTTTGCAGTTGCAAAATAAGCATTAAAACTATAAGTTAAAAGTGGAGCGATAAGAGCGAAGGGTTAGTAATTTAAAATTTCAAATATGTGAAGGATGAACGTTCTTCTATATCTTTCAGTGGAAACTCTTATTTGGGCAAGAAGGGGGATTTTTGTTGAATTAGAACGTGGGGCAGTGGCGAATGCAGGGGGCACCCTCCCCCTGACATAGTAGTAGATTTGTGGTTGGGACCGCTTGCTCTGGTTCTATTAGGGACGAATTTTTTTTATATTTGGTTTTTAATAGTCGAGTTTTTAGTAAGTTTTTAGTTATTAAGGCTGTTTCTTTTTGCAAACAAGGTTTCAGTTACTTTTTGCAGTCTCTATTAGATTTTTATTAATGACATGTCCCCAAAAAGTATTTAATTAAATTCAAGTTTATCAAGGGGATCTGTCCGTATTACCACAAATGCCAACTGGGAGGCGAAAATTTTCATTCGTAAGAAGGGGAGATTTAAAATTCTGACTTAATCCGCTGCTAATAGCAACAATAAGAAAGCATTATATTTCTATTTCTTTGTTCTATTTTTCCTGCTACACCATCAAACGAACTATTACTTAATGTTTAATCAACAATTAGTTCCAAAGAATATATGATACCAAAATATGGTACTAATGTTTTTTTTTGACAATTCAAAGTTTAAGTAACTCGCTATAGTCGCCAGAAGTGCAAATGCTAAAAATTATGCAGAAAAGATTTAATATATTATTTTTTTTGTAGAGGGTGAACAACCTTTTAATTGTGTTTTATGGCGAGGTGGTTCTTATAAACTTACTTTTTTTGTATCAATATTTCTAATTGACTTTAATTTCAATAGAACTCATCAGATTTTGTATTAAATTAAAGTCCATGTCCACTACCTACCCACGACTTAGAAATTGTTGCAGTTCCCTTTAAATTGTTGGTATTTCTTTGTCCACAAGTTTATCGGAGTAACCTTTCATGTAACCCCCCCCCCCCAAAAAAAAAAATCCTAAATCCGCCCCTGACGTGGCGGGTGGGTAAATATTCACTAGGGAAAGGAGAAGTAGTATAAGGGTTATGCACGATATTGTTGGCAAAATAATAAGGAAATTTGTACTCTCATTTCCTTAAGGGTGACTAGATTTGCTCTCCGAAGAAGGGAAATGTAAGGCCCTTTACCCTGTTTGGAAATAATTCTTAGACACGTTTTTTGAACTGCCTCTATTCTGTCCCACAATTCATTGGACATGCCAGAATGGCAAACAGAGAAACAGAAAAAAAAACACAAAAAATGTATTAATCCAAAAACGTTCAGAAATAAAATGAAAAAAAAACAAGTTTTTGAACTGAAAGTAAGGAGCGACATTAAAACTTAAAACAAGCAGAAATTACTCTGTATATTAAAAGGTTTTCTCCCTTCTCAACGCTCTGCTCCTTACGCTAAAGTTTTTTACTGTTTTAAAAAGTAAACTTAAGAAAAAGAGTCAAACTTTAGCGTAAAGAGCAAGGTATCAAGGGAGGAAAAGCCCCTTTGATATACGGAGTAATTACTGTTCGTTAATTTTGCTCCTTACTTTCAGTTAAAAACTTCTTTTTATCATTTTTTTTCCAACATAAAGCGAACTTACCAGTAGAGGTAATTTCGAACAGTTCGTGGTAACGAACTGTAGTAAGGAGCGACCCGGCTCAATAGTAACCAAAGCTCTAAAAAACAGAATTTTTATATCAAGAGTTACATCTCAAGAATCGCACTGTTATGCCGATTTTAAATATGTGAGTTTCATCATCAAGTTTAGTCTTACCCATCAAAAGTTACGAGCCTGAGAAAATTTACCTTATTTTCGAAAATGAGGGAACCCCCCTAAAAGTCATTTAATCTTAAAGAAAGTAACACCATCAGATTCAGCGTATCACAGAACCTTATTGTACAAGTTTCAAGCTCCTAGTAGTAGTATGGGATTAACGACGCCTCTTGACTACTAAGGTCCCTGCGTCGGCCCTGCAGTGCATTGCTGCAGCATGATTCGATCTCTGGGTCCCGTATTACCAAGCTAAGGTCAAACCCACTGCGCCACTACAGGACATTTCAAGCTCCTATCTACAAGAATGTACAATTTTGTATATTTTGCCAAAACACAAATCCCAGATGCGTGTTTATTTATTTAATTCTTTTTTCCAAGGGTGATTGTACCGACCCAGTGGTCTTAAAATTTTGCGAGAGGGCTCATTCAAATGGAAATGAAAAGTTCTAGCGCCATCAAAATCCTGATATAGCCATTTTATTCAGCATAGTTGAAAAACCTTATAACTATGTCTTTCAGGACGACTTACTCCCCCAAAGTCCCCATGGGAGAAGCTGCAAGTTAAAAACTTTGACCAGTGTTTGCACATAGTAATGATTATTGGGAAGTGTACAGACGTTTTCAGTGGGATTTTTTGGTTGGAAGGAGGGGTTGAGAAGAGGAGGTTATGTTGGGGAAACTTTCCATGGAGGAATTTGTCATGGGGAGGAAAATTTTCCATGAATGGGAGGGGGCAGGATTTTCTAGCATAATTTAAAAAAACAAATGAAAAAATAAATATGAAAAAGTGTTTTCAACTGAAAGTAAGGACCAGCGGTAAAACTTAAAAAGAACAAAAAATATTACACATATAAGGGGTTCATTTCCTCCTAATCTCTCACTCTTTACGCTAAAGTATTTTTTAGTAATTTCAATTATTTATTCTACGGCCTTTGTGATTCAGGGGTCATTCTTAAGGATTTAGGACAAAATTTAAGCTTTAGTGTAATGAGCGAGGTATTGACAAGTGGGCGAGCCCCCCTTATATACGTAATAGATACCTGCGAATATAGAAGTTCGTTAGGTAAGCTAATTCGTAAGTTACGTATATTTTTACTAATGAAAACCATCATAAAAAACTAAAAGCTCTAGTTGCCTTTTTAAGTAGCAAAAAATTGGAGAGCAGCTGGGCCTCCTTCCCCGCTCATTTTTCTCAAAATCGTTCGATCAAAATTATGAGAAAGCCGTTTAGCCAAAAAAATAAAAATTCAAATTTCGTTTTAATTATTCATCTGCGCAGAGCCGAAATCAAAACATGGATTAACTAAAAAAAACGTTCAGAAATTAAATAAAAAACGATTTTTTTTAAATGAAAGGAAGGAGTAACATTAAAACTTAAAACGAACAGAAATTACCCAGTATATGAAAGGGGCTGTTCCCTCCTCAACGCCCCGCTCTTTACGCTAAAGTTTTTACAGTATTAAACAGTAGATCTTTTAAATTATATTTTTGGTAAAAAATAAGGAGAGGGGCACATTTGAAGGAAGGCCTAAAAATTCAGAAAAGAACTTAAAACAACCATAAGTAGCTACTTATACTATTCCTAAGAGCGAATGCTTTGCTATACCCCACCCCTCGCCCCTCTTTAAGCGACAGTTTATAGCCCATTATATATTTCCCCATTACATTTTGAAATAGCCCCACTTTTTACTTCTGTATTAATTTATGACGAAAGCTAATCAATCGGCGGAAAAAATGAGTCGCGCTATTCTGAAATAAATAAAAAAAACAAGTTTTTTCAACATAAAGTAAGGAGCAACATTAAAACTTAAAACGAACAGAAATTACTCCGTATATGATAGGGGCTGTTCCCTTCTCAACGCCTTGCTTTCTACGCTAAAGTTCGACTCTGTCTCACAACTCTCCATTTAAAAAAAAAAAAAAAACTTGCCATTTTGAAAAATAAAAAAATATACTATGACGTTTAGGGGTGTTTCCCCTTATTTTCCAAACTCGTAACTCGAAGAAGAGGGGGATATGTTGGGGGAACTTTCCTTGGAGGAATTTGTCATGGGAGAAGAAAATTTTCATGGAGGGAGCCCAGGATTTTCTAGTATTATTTAAAAAAAAATAATGAAAAAATAAATATGAAAAAGCTTTTTTCAACTGAAAGTAAGGAGAAGTATTAAAACTTAAAACGAACAGAAATTATTAAGCATACGATAGGCTCACCTCCTCCTAATACCTCGCTCCTTACGCTAAAGTATTTTTAGTAATTTCAACTATTTATTCTACGGCTTTTGTGATTCAGGGGTCATTCTTAAGAAATTGGGACAAAATTTAAGCTTTAATGTAAAGAGCGAGGTACTAACGAGGGGGTGAGCCCCTTCGTATACGTAATAAAAACATGAGAATACAGAAGTTAGTTACGTAAGCTAATTTGTAAGTTACGTATATCTTTTACTAATAAAAAGATTCGTAAAAAATTAAAATTTTTAGTTGCCTTTTTAAGTAACCAAAAAATCGGACGGCAACTAGGCATCCTCCCCCGCTCCATTTTTTCTCAAAATCATTCGATCAAAACTATGAGAAAGCACTTTAGACAAAAAAATAAATATAAAATTTCGGTTTAATTATTCATCTGCGGAGAGCCAAAATCAAAACATGCATTGATTCAAAAACGTTCAGAAATTAAATAAATAAAAAAAAACAGTTTTTTTAACAGAAGTAAGGAGCGACATTAAAACTTAAAACGAACAGAAATTACTTCGTATATGAAAGGGGCTGCTTCCTCATCAACGCCCCGCTCTTTACGCTAAATTTTTTACTGTTTTAAAAAGTAGAGTTAAGAGAAAGAGTCAAACTTTAGCGTAAAGAGTGGGGCGTTGAGGAGGAAACAGCCTCTTTCATATACGGGATAATTTCTGTTCGTTCTAAGTTTTAATGTTGCTCCTTACTTTCATTTAAAATACTTGTTTTTTTATCTAATCATTAAAAAGTTCGGATAAAGGTTCTGAAAGAATGTCTGCAAAGGCTTTAAAGGATTTGAGAAATAAACTAGCTAATTTGATCCTCCTAACTCATAAAAGCATATTGGTATTTTTAATCGTACTAATAAGAACTTTGTGAATTACTCGAATAAAAATTTAAATGATAGTTGAGATGCAACTGAATTTGGGGCACGGATTTTTACTTTGAATTTGATTTTAGGGAGTCAAGTGAGACTTAATTTTTTTTGGAATTTGGTTAGTAATTTCCGTTGGAATTTGGTAAATCGACACGGGTCTGTTTAGAGGGCATTTCCTGTCATGCCCCAAAGGATTTTGTAAAGTTTTGAAATACTTGGCTTTCCTGATTGGTAGTTCCAGGACAGTTTTTGGCTTGGTTACATACATAAATAAAATTGGGTGGTTTAATCTGACAATGAAATACAACAAACTTTCGGTTAGATCGTATAATTTCCACTTCTCGCCCATTTCTAGCTATATTTTATATTTGATTTCATATTTTAATTACCCTACATCGCTCACTACTCTACATACTACCTATCCTTTTTGAAGCTATAGCACTTTCCTTTCTACCAAAACAATAAAATCGCTACTTTACTATTTTACTTCCTCACAACCAATTAGCATTTTATTTACAGGTGCCAAGACATCAATTTGGTTTCAAATATGATGTTTTCTAAGAACATAGAGCTGGATTGCGCTCAAGACTCATCTTCAAATGCGAATCATGTCATGAGGAAGCCACAATTCACACAGAAAAACCCCTTGCTCCTAGAAGGCTTAAAAAAAAAGACTCAACGAAAACCGTAGTCAAAAAACGGAAAAGGACTGATTTTGATAGTGTGAATACTATCAGAAAGAAACACAAAACAGAAACAGGAACAGTAAGTGTCAACAAAGAGGTAGTGGTTGGTGCAATAAATGGTGGAATGACTCACGCCCAGGTTCAAGAACTTTTCTCTACCATTGGAATAAATACCCCGTCTCAAAAAGTCTTTACGAAATTTGAGAAAGAAATTTGCGTAGAATTGGAAAAAGTTCTCTATGACTATCTTATCGAAAATGGGAAAACCGAGCGAAGGATGGCACTGGAAGCAGGTGAGAAAATTCACCCAAATGGAGCTGTAGAGACATGTGTTATAGTTGATGGAAGCTGGTGTACACGAAGTTATGGGAATAGATATCGTGCACTCTCAGGCTGTGGAGTGGTGATAGGTTTCTATTCGAAGAAACTCTTAAATCTAGGAATTAGGAACAAATATTGCTGTACTTGCGTGAAATACAGGCATCAAGTAAATAGATCTGTTCCTGAACATACATGTTTATGAACTGGCAGGGGCCCAGTACAGGTATGGAGTCAGATATATTAGTTGACGCATTCCGAATAACAACATCCATGCACAATCTAAGATATACTCGATTTGTTGCCGACGGCGATTCAAGTACCCATTCTGAAATTATAGCAAGGGTACCATATGGCAGAAATGTAGAAAAAATTGAGTGTGCTAATCATGCGTGCAAATGCTTGAAAAACAGACTATATAAGAAGCAGCATGAAAATGCCGAATGCAGAAGATTTCTTAGTGCCGCAATAATAAAGAAAATGTGTGATTTTTCCAGAAATGCAATTGTATATGCCACCACAGAGAAGAAAAGCGTGAAGGATCTCATCAGTGCGCTGAAGGCAATTCCTCTACATTTTTTCCGTGGCGACCATAGATTTTGTCCTACACGCTGCTCGTTCTCCGGGAAAGTTCTACAGGTCAATCCTGAAGACACCCCTAGCAACATCTTTCTCAGCCATGTGTATTCAGCCTTTGATACGCTGACCAGAAGGGATCGTCTACTGATAGGAAACCACACGAGCAACCTGGCAGAATATTTTATGAGCATAGTTGCAAGGCTTATAGGTGGCAAAAACATCATGGTTAGCCAAAGTGCGCGATATACCACCCGTGTTAAAGCAGCAGGAATCCAATTTACGAAAGGTCACTCAGCTCGCCTTGAAATATTTCGAAGAACTGTAGGATCTACACCAAGTAGGCAGTTGAAAAAACTTGCACAACAGCGGGCCATGACTACTGTTCGACGTAAAAAACTGTCTCCTAAAAAGCGCCTTTTCACTAATGCTTCCACAAAACTCCCTTCAAAAGAAATCAGGGAGCCAACCGGAGCAGACAAAAACTACGGCTCGAACGCAACTGCTCCGGATCTTGATTGCAGTGCGCTCGAAATTGCAAAAACAGATTTTTTGACTCGTCTCCAATGTACTGCAACAGATATCCTCAGTATCGAAAAAGCCACTAGGCTTCAGAGAAATTCTATCGATAATAGCTGGATAGAATACAGAAAAAACAGAATTACAGCTTCCGTAGCTGGTGCTGTTTGTAAAAGGCGGTTGAAGACTGTGGGCTCATTAGTTCGGCAGCTGCTGTATCCCAGAAACCGCCAAACAAAGACAATGGAGCATGGTCAGATGTATGAGCCTGTAGCTTTTGCAGCTTTTGCAAAGAAAATGGGTTGCATTGTGAACTCTGCTGGGCTTTTCATTCACAAGGAATATGGGTTTCTAGGGGCCAGTCCGGACGGGATAGCAATTTTTCCTTCGGGTGAGAAGACTCTTTTGGAGGTGAAGTGCCCTTTGACAGCAAAAGGGCTTACATTGGAAGAGTGGATAGCGCTTAAAAAAAATACATGTCTAGAAAAGAAAGTTAATAGTGAAATTAAGCTGAAAAGAACACATGACTACTATTACCAAGTTCAAATGCAATTGGAATGTTGTGACATTGATTTTGTATACTTTGCAATATTTTTAAGGGAAGAGGAATTATATTATGAAAAGATTGGTCGTGAACGTGAATTCTGGTCTAACAAAATGCTGCCAAATCTACAAAAATTTTATTTTGAGGCACTGTTACCAGAAATTGTCGACGGAAGGTTGCCAAGAAGTATGGAGATACGAGAACCGCTTATATAAATCCAACTGTGCTAGGTATGGGTAGTTATCATGTGTCATTACAGTCTTATCCGAATACAAATTCAGATATACAAATACTCAAGCAACAATCGAACTTTAGAATATTTTTTAATGAACCCGTATGGATAAGCTAAATAAAAAAAAAACAATTTTCTTTTTAACTGAAAGTAAGGAGTGACATTAAAACTTAAACGACCAGAAATCACTTCGCATATGAAAGGGGCTGCTCCCTCCTCAACGCCCCGCTTTTTACGCTAAAGTTTTTTACTGTTTTAAAAAGTAGAATTGAGAGAAAGAGTAAAACTTTAGCGTAAAGAGCGGGGCGTTGAGGAGGGAGCAGCCCCTTTCACATACGAATTAATTTATATTCGTTTTAAGTTTTAATGTTGCTCCTTGCTTTCAGTTAAAAACATGTCTTTTTTTTATTTAATATCTGAACGTTTTTCAACTAATGCATGTTTTGATTTTGGCTCTCCACAGATGAATAATTAAAACGAAATTTCATATTTATATGGCTTTCTCATAATTTTGAAAGAATCACTTTGAGAAAAAAGGAGCAGGGGAGGAGGCTTAGTTGCCCTCCAGTGTTTTGGTTACTTAAAAAGGCAACTAGAACTAGAACTTTTAATATTTTACGAACGTTTTTGCTAGTAAAAGATCTACGTAACTTACGAGTTAGCTTACGTAACGAACTTCTGTATTCTGTTAGTGTTAAATTTTAATGCTGCTCCTTACTTTCAGTTGAAAAAACTGTTTCATATTTATTTTTGTATTGTTTTATTTTGAAATAAGGCTAGAAAATCCTGCGCTCCCTTCATGGAAATTTTCTTCCCCATGACAAATTCCTCCATGGAAAGTTCCCCCAACATAACCCCCTGTTCTCAACCCCCCCCCCCAACCAAAAATCCTCCTGAAAACGTCTGTACATTTCCCAATAACCATTACTATATAAACACTGATCAAAGTTTGTAACTTGTAGCCCATTCCACGGGGATTCTGGTGGAATAAGTCGTCCCCAAAGACACAGTTATAAGGTTTTTCGACTATGCTGAATAAAATGGCTATCTCACAATTTTAATCGGGTGACTGTGGGAAAATAATTAGCGTGGGAGGAGGCCTAGGTGCCCTCCAATTTTTTAGATCACTTAAAAAGGGTACTATATACTTCATTTTTTATATATAATTCACTTGTATATAACTTCATTTCCGTTGGAATGAGCCCGCTCGCAACATTCTATGACAACTGGTTCGATATAATCACCCCTGGAAAAAAAAATCCATATTTTTGCTGATAGAAGCTTAACACTTCCACGGTAGGGTTCCCTGATAGGCTGATTCGGATGGGTGTAATTTTGGTTTTATTACTTTTATCGGGTGTTTCCCTCTATTTTCTAAAATAAGGCAATTTTTCTTAGACTCGTAATTTTAGATAGGTATCTCATATATTTAAAGTCAGCATTAAAATGCGATTTTGTTCATGTAGCTATTGGTATCAAAAATCCGTTTTTTAGAGTTTTGGTTACTATTGAGCCGGGTCGCTCCTTAGTACAGTTCGTTACCACGAACTTTTTGATAAAATGAAATAAATTTGTCACTTCGCTGCGAGCAATTATTTAAATTATATTTTTCTAAATAGGTCTGCATGAAGTAAAAACCCGAAAATATGTACTTTTTATTTGTAATTTCCACAATTTTATACCGCGTCTCCTGGCAAATAATGATGACCAGACCACAGGCACACACGCAGGCGAGGGATTCACCCACCTTAAATTTGTATAATGCTTAATTTTGTCAGCGAAATGTTTAATTTTCCTGTGTTTTCCTGGTATTTCTTTCGTAAGAGCTGAACCCCCCTCCTCCAAAAAAAATCTCGAATAATAATTTCTCTAATTTTCTCCTCGAATAATAGTTCTTTTCCAAATAAATATTCCTATTTACTTGTCGAATTACGAAGAATGAATATACATTAGTCGTAATTTTCAGTGAGAAACCCCTTGAGTTTAATGACAGCCGTGAAATCTGATAACCTTGAGTATTTGTGTGATATGCCGCGATTGAAAAAGAACTAACAGGCAGTATAATTTTTGGAGGAGCGTCCGGCCTTAAGGGAAGACGGATGGGACTGTTTGCAGTGTTTTTTGCTGTGGCTGTGGGCCAGACAAGTGGAGTATTGTAGGGGCTTGGGCTTATAAATTTTGTAAAAAAGGGACATACCGTACAAGAATATTTCTCCACTTAGCTCAACTTTGCAGGAAATGAGGATTGAACGGCTAGGGTGAAGAAAACCTTCTTTGTTTAAACTTAGCCTTATAGCAGTTGAAGGATTGATGAGAAGGCCTGAAGAATCTATTAGTTCAGTTTGTATTTCCTCCACTTTTACATTGGTATCAACACCATACAGCACATACTTGTGTAACTTTTCCACATCTTTTTTTGTGGCTAAAATTTTGAGCCATCAAGAATTATTTCTTTGGATTTTGACAGGACATGGTCTGCCGCCTGAGAGGACGTAAAGTAAATATCAATAGACTCGTCCTGCTTGAAAACAAGTTCAAAATTTACCTTGGTGATCAGAAAGAAAGCTTTCCTAATTTGCATTATTCAATCTTTTGAAAAGGGTTGGCCATTGGTTTTCTTGATTGAGACAGTATAATAATTGGGGTGATTGTTAGCACTAGTTTCTGGGACACTTGAAGAGAGGGGTTGCACTATCATTGGTGAACGAGTTTCATCCTTTTTCCTCTTTTTGCCAGGCGTCTCACCTCTTTCATTAGAGTTAGTTTCCTCTAAGGACTGAATTCCTAACAAGTGGCTAACTGTTTTGGATCGCGTAATTGGGGAGGGTTCTAGGAAGAGTTTTATAGGTAGGTTGGAATGGCGACTGGCTAAGGGTTTCAGTGGGAGTATCCTTCTCGGGTGGTAGCCTTAGGGGCTTTTCTCGTCATTTATTCCAACGAGACACTGCAGATTCACAAACTGTTATTCAGTCTTAATCACAGTTTTTAATCAGTGATGATAACCAATATATTCAATTATGGAATATGATGAATAATAACTCACTTTGTATGAAGTGAGCAATCCCTCACAATTAAGTCCGCAAGTTAATTCCGCAATCTAACACAATACAGTACAAGAAGTAATCCGATTAGAATCATAAGCTAGTTCCTTTTAGTTCAGATTCTGAACTCATACTGATACATCCGTGTATTTTGTACTGTTCGTCTGTATCGCTTGGTACTTTCCCCTCAATACTTCGCCCAATACGCGTACTGCAGAATAATACCATCTTTAATACATTGATTTATACCATGGTTTTTATGTACAAATATTATTATGGGTGAGTTCCAGACTGTTTTACGAGAATATTTCGGGAAAGGTCCAACGTTCATTGTCACGGAACTTGGACAAGTGGAGATATTGAGGTTCCTCGCCTAGTTACAACTAAGGCTGCTTTTTCAGTTATTTATAGAGGTTATAAGCTGTGGAATAAGCTTGTTCCATGCACAAAGGGATTACCTATTAGTCAATTTAAATCTGAGTTGAGTGTGGGGTTGCTTGGTCAGTATATCTTCAAAACAGACTGAGATTGATAGAATTAAAATTGACAATAATTGTTTATTGTTTTTTATGTTGTTTTATATTATGTTGTTTTATTGTGTATGAATTATTCATGTAAGTTTTTCTCAGTACACGATTTCACCCTTCTTCTTATTGTAAATTAACTTTCTGTTTTTTGTTTGTTTTTCTGTTCTTTGTTTTTTTGTTGTTTTTTTTTTGTTCTTTTTTGTTAATAGCACACTCTCGCAACCGACGCTTTTGGTGTGCTACCGATTGATTTACGTTTAAATTCGAAATTCTAATTTTAGATAAAATTTGAATGTAATTAAAAAATTGGCGATGAATAGTAATTTTTGTAAAAAGTCCAAGTTAATATTACTACTAAACAATTTCGGTTGGATGAAAAGGATTAGGCTATTATTGTTTGTACGGATGGAAATTGTGGGAGACTTTTGATCTTTTACATAACCTCTGCAATAGAATTTTCTTATCTTTGAATACCTTACATACATTTGTTTAAATACATTGAAGTACTTCATATGAATAGAAAAATAAAAATTTTACCATTTAAAATTCCTGAAAACTAAGTATTTTAGCTTGGAAGACTCCAAGCAGTTATTGCCACCCCAAAAAATTTCCTGGCGGGGCTGATGATGATCTGCCTTGCCTTTTCCACCTCTGTGCTGGTAGATATGGGAATATAGCATTTTAGCTGTATAGACAAACATCTTAATTAATTCCTGTGCTCCTCTTCCTCTGTCAACATTTATCTGATGCCTCATGAAGGGTAATCGGCTTTTTAATTAAAATGCACTATTTTTTAGGAATCTACCCTACCCCACCTAAACAATTACTCACCCCCCCCCTCCCTCAATATAGCTGATACTTAACTACAGATCACTAAAGTAGCCTAATTTTACTACAAATAAAGCGAATCAACTTGGCTGAATTCAATATTGCCACCTTGTGGTATTACTTCTTTTGCAACTGGGAAGCCTAAAATATAGTTATTGATGCTTTTAAATCAATTAGCTTCTCAGAATTCTAAATTCATTGCAAATTTGTCCTTTTCGGGGTAAAGTCGCAGTTTAGTGCCCTAAAATGGCAGATAACAAGACTTTGGCAGATAAATGGCAGATAACATTTAAATGAGCTCCCTCCAAGTTATCTTGGATTTTCGGTTTGATATAATCACTCCTGGGAAAATACAAAAAAAATTAACATGCATCGATGATGTTTCTTCTGAAAAAAATGAAAATTCGACATTTCGAAGATTGGAGCTTGAAACCTTTACGGCAGGGTTCTCTGATATGATGTAACTAGTAAAGAAATTTCCAATAAGATCACTTGCCTTTTGGAGAGTGTTTCCCTTTTTTTCAAAAATCAGATAAATTTTCTCAGATTTTGGGTGGGTAACAATAAACCCAAAGAATTTTATATATTGAGAATCCGTATAAAAAGCCAATACTGCCGGTGTAGCAATTGTCATGAGAATTCCATTATTAGTTTCGATGAATGTTGGTCCAAGTCACTTTTTACTTCCAGTTTTTTATCACAAACTATTTGACAAGATTCTCTTGCTTGAATCTGCTTATTTTATTTAGTTGAATAGGAGAATAAAAAGAAAGGAGAATTTGACAGCTGGATAGTAAGTTTAAATTTTGTTTTTCTTCCGCTATTTTTTCTTTAATGTCTGAATATACAAGGGATTTAAGTTCGAGGGGGAGAATTGTCCTGTTATGAAAGAGGTATATGTTACATGGCCGTTATAAAATCAAAACTTGGTACCTATGCAGGCAGGATGATTTTGAGTGTCTCTACTCCTTCTGTAAACTATTCTAAAGCGTAGAAAATTGCATAAAGACAAGTCTACAATTGTTATAATCTACGGAAGCAATGAATCTTTCTATAATTTTGTTTTGAGTTTGATTTTATTTTAAGATTAAATGCATAATAATTAAATATATTTTTGGTTGAATAAATTTACCTCTTTTCCAGGAATTTTCCAGGTCGTTTAAAATTTACTCAAAAATAAACTTACTCGTAAGAAAAAATGTCCTGAAACAAATTCTCTGTCGCCAAACCACTGCTGCTTTTTGGGAATCTGCCCCGACCCCCCTGGAAATTTTCTGACGGCGTCCTTGGGATGAATGGCTCAAAGTCATCTCTAGTTTTTTATGTAATCTTGAATGATTGAATTTACTAGATTAACTCTGTAAAATATGGTAAAAAAAAAAAAAAAAAAAAAAAAAACTGAACAGACCGCTGATCTTGAAATTGCCGGGGTTAACAAGCGTAAGACTCTTAGGATCAATATGATAAAAGATAAATGGAAAAGTTAAAAATAAACCACAGAACTGGAAAAAGAAAGGCTGGACAATAAAATAACGAAGGTTGAAAAAGCTCATTCATTTTGTAATATTTGAAAATAATTATTGTTCAGTTGTTTACCCTTTGTAGTAAATTAATATGCATTATATATATATTACTACCTTAAATCGCAATTGCCTGTGAGCGGAACCGTTCCTATGGTTAGTGGTGCTGAGGTAAATTTAATTGCAGTGCCTCACCCCTCCCGACTCAAATGATAAGCGAACGAAAAATTGAATCAAAATGGGCAATTCCCAAGCCGTGGCGCACCAGGTCACGGCACTCAGGGCAACCACCCCGGTTGCCACCTCCCTTAGGGTTGGCTCCGGTGACACAAGATGGTGATGAACTTTTGTATATTTCTTGCTGGTGGTGGTATGTCAACTTCAGTTGATTTTTTATTCCAAATTCAGCTTACAGTCAATAGCGGCTTAATCTTTGTCTTTCCAAGCTTTTAATGAGTCTGGAATGGCTCCTGGGGTGTCTTTTTCAGTCAATCTATTCCACAGTGTTGCTGCTCTGACACAAAAAAAGTTTTGCCACTCTCTTCTCTGAGACCAGGTTTTTTTTTTTTTTTTTTTTTTTTTTTTTTTTTTTTTTTTTTTTTTTTTTTTCTCTGGTCTCTAGTACAACTCAGTAGAGGATGGGTAAAGAATTGTTTCACTACCCCAGAGTTTGACTACTTCTGAGTGATTACTACATCACCTCTTTCATCGATATGTCAGGGTGGACAACTGTAATATTCATAAACTTGGTTCATACGAAGTATAGTGCAGGGTGAAAACAACTTTTGTTGCCCACTTCTGTACACTTTCTAGGACCCTATTATCAATTTGTTTTGCTGGGATACTACTAAGAAGCGTACCAAGGGTTGTTGTGTCCAATATGCAAAAATTTTCATTTTGAACTATTCAATTGCAGTGCTAAAGTGGTGGACCATGTTTCTAGTCTATCTGAATCTTGTTGTAGAATCTCATCTTCAGCTTCAACAGCACCAACTAGTTTACAATCGTCAACATATAATATAAGTGGGATATTCTGCTTAGTTATGCAAATATTTATGAATTTCGTCCCAGAATGGCTCCTTGTGGGACATCATAACTGTCTGAGAGTTTCCAGACAAAAGTAACTGAGTACAGCATCCTCCACTACTTGATAGGCTCTTAATTTTAGATTCAAGTAAGAGTGTTCTAGTTTATCAAATACTTTTGCCTGATCAAGAAGGAGGAATGTTTATGAATTTATCAGTTCCCGAAATTCCCCACTTGTAGGGTAACTCCAGTTGCTTGTTTTCCAACCCCTCCCCTGAACTTATTTTTATAAAAATTGTATTTTCTTTGGTAAAGGGGTGGAAAGCTGACCAGTTATTTTACATTTGAGCGTGTTCATGTTTTAGAAATTATTTCTATAGCGACAAACAAGGTTTTTCATTAATCATCGCTGTACTCTGTCTAACACCAACTTGTAGAACTTTCAGCTATGCAACTTCATCGCTAGAAAATTGAGGGTGACCAATAGCTGCAGGTTCTTTTTCTGTGATGTGCTTTTTAATCTAAGCTGTCAAGCTATGAGACAAGCCCACAACATAAACTTTTTTTGGAGGGGAGGGACAACCCTGTAAAATAAGCAGACGTAAATATATAAGAAGTTTATTTATATGAGTATTGCCGTGTCAAAACTTGCCTCGATTTATTCATCTGAGGACAATCCAATTGACTTAGGCTCTTGGGAAAATCATTTGTCCTCAATATTTTTTGACAATCCGTCTCCTCTTGACACAACATTTAGGTTTATGCTTTTGGGTCATTTTGCAAAGTTCGACCATTCAAAAAGCTATATCGCTATCACACCAGCATCTATTCATGTTTGCCATCTTAAATCAGGTAAAGCGTCGGGCTCAGACTGCCTGCAACCTGAACATTTGATATACGGGACAGTAAAGTCGTTTGAACATCTTGCTATTTTATTTCAGGCTTGTATCGTCAGAAGCATATTCGTTATGCGTTATGCGAAGATATAGTAACGTGCATTTTTAGAAAAATAAAGACCCAAAATCCTAAGACGCATATAGGCCGATTACTGCATATTCAACGATTGGCAAGCTTCTTGAGAAGCTTATCTATAATGAAATTAGCACGAAATGTGATTATGGCGACAACCAATTTGGTTTTCGGGAAGGTTTTGGTGTTCAGTGCGCCCATGCAACTCTTCTAGCGACTGTTGAAAGGCATAAAAAGGCAAAAAGTAACCTCTACGTTTGTGCCATTGATATTTCAAAGGCTTTCGACTCCATTCTTTACTCTCAAGCAATTCTGTTTCTCTTTAGAAGTGGAGTTAATCTATTTGTTTGCACCTGCCTGTGGTAGTGGTATCAGAACTCCTCGGTCCGGATACGTTTGCAAGGTACTGTTATTACTTTCAATAGAAAAAACTGTTGTTTTTTTTTCAATTAAGATTTTGATCAGGTCCCACAATACCAATCTATGACATATAAATACTGCTGATTTTGCACAAAAGAAGCAAAAATTTAAGTTTTTGAGGGAGCTTTAAGATTCCACCACGAGATGTTCGATTTTAGATTCAATTTCGATTAATACTGGCTTCCAGAGTGTGTTATTTTCACTTATAAAGACTTTTCTTTCACATAAAAGAAACAAATATCTAATTTATTCACCAGGTTATATGTTAAATACCCAATGAGTTTTAAACATTGCTAAATCAGAACATGCGTGACTTAAGTATGTCAAATGGTTTGTGATAGGTCAGAGACAAAATAACTCAGCCTTCAGAAATCAATAAAATTGAAAAGCTGGGTGATCATACGTGACTTAAATTGCTTCAGGACCCTATGGATTCTACTGTCTAATTATAATCTCTCCTATTCAGTTAACAAGAAGAAGGGTAGAGACGAAAAGAAATCTTCCAATCGCACTCATCTTGAAGGATTTTATCGGCTAGAATTTCAAATAAGATCAGGTTCTTTTTTTGCAAATATTGTGTTTTGTTTAATGTCTAAGCGGTTAGAGTCTCAAGTCAAAAGCAGAAGTTGGTGAAGAAGAAACTAACTAGAAAAGAAACGGCTTTGTGTCTCATGAATACAATCTTTATTATCATGATTCAATTGATACAGGCAAACATTTTTTGTAAACTGTAGATGAGAACCCTGAAACAAACCTTTGGAACCTTTCAAACAAATAATGTAGTCAAGAAGTATAGGAAAACACAATGAGATTGTAAAATTGTTTTTTTGGGTCGACAGAACATTGTACTTTATGGCCATTGATGTAATGAGTAACTATTGGTATAAAATGAAATGCTAACAAACGTAGGAATTTCCGAAAAATTTTAAGGTGCCTTGTAATTACTCGTATTGGTGACATCACTTCAAAAAAGCATTTCTTAAGCTCCGGTTTAAATTTTACTTATATAAGCAAAACATCCCAGAATGGATTAGTTGAATATTGTACCAAAGAAATTCTGAAAAAAAATTCTTGTGCAAGTTTGGTTTGCCAAGTTCTACCTTGTGGCTGTTAATGAAAATATAGATGTATCACACAGGTCACAACTATATATTGCTCTTTGCCATCATTACAATTATACAAGATGTGAGGAGTCCTTTCTGTTTTTAGACCTATACGAAACATGCTCTTTGGGTTAGAGATGAGTAGAAAATTCAAACTGATCATTAAGTGGGAAAACAATTGGAATATTGTATTGGGTTTCTTCCATCTCTTTGGTTAAGCTTGCTAAGTTATGTGGGAATAGGCATTGATGGATGTGCTATGATAGTTTGAGAACACTGAGGGGCTGTAAAATATGCTCCAACGGTAGAAAAGAATGTCCTGATTAGCTATTTCAACGACCCTGTAAACCCCTTCATTCCAAAATTTTCTTCTGTCCAGGGTGTTAGAGACTTTATCCTGGTAATAAGAAAAATAGACTGTTTTTTTTTTGCGGCTTCTGCAAACTTCACTTATCTATTAACCAGAACAATGAAAGTGCAGCTAACTGGCTTGTGTGGAACACGCAGGATTGAAACCAAAAGTTATTAATGTAGTTTTTGGCAGAGCTTCCTAAATCAGGGAAACTCTTGATGTTATCAGTGGCTAGACAAAATGCACAAGAGTGAAGTGAAAGCAAAATCCTCATGGACTGACGTCACATCCCCGCTCTCATAGCAGCAAGCGATGTTAAGGACCTTTTTATCTAGCTGGAAGCCAAGCGTTGGTAGAAATGAAAGTGAGTTCTAAAAGATATTTGTCGAGACACCTAAAGTAGCAACTTAATTATGTTTGGAGGTTATGATTCTAAGAGTAGAAAAATAAACGAATCGGATTAAATAAGTAAATCGGAGTAAATGAGTCGAATCAGAAGATTAAATATGCCGTTCAGTGCTCATGATGAGTATTAGATCGAGTCAAATTTTATTCCCCTCTTAGACACGATCTTTTCAGACTTAGAATATGTTGTTTTTCTTACAGAAATACTAGACAATTTTAAGCTCAGTGTTTTCCGGCTGGTAATTTACATGGGAATGAGCAGATAACAATTTACAGACATGATTCACGACTAGTCAGTGGAAAACTGGTCTGAAATCATTTTCCCTACTAATCGTTTGTGAGTCTGCCCGGATTGAAGACGTGGGAACACTTAGTGGCATGGATTTAAGGAAATGAATGCCACAGGAAAAGTTTTGTGAAACACTACGGGAAATTCTTACAAAAACAGAACAGCAATTTTGACATTTTCCTAAGTATTTCAATGCTCTTTCAAATCCTGATGACCCTACTCGTAATTTCAGCAGTTATTGAACGGAGCTTCTCTACATTGAGATGATTGAAAAGATGGCTAAGAAATAACGTGATGGAACGAAGACTCGCTGAAATTCTTAATTAAATTTTTACTGCTACTACTGCAAACAACTGACTACAGCACTAAGCCGCTTTAGGCCAGTACAGCAGCGGACCTTCTCTTCAACTCCATTCTATTCATAACTTAACTCTTTAGCCCATCCCATGAAGCTATATTGCTCTTCAAATCCTTCCTTAAGACTTTTTCCGAGCCCATTCGGGGATGACCTGTGTTGTGCTTAACTGCAGATGGATGGCTAAGAATACAGTCTGTGGCAATATGTCATCTTTCATCCGTAAGACGTCTCGAAGTGATCTCAACCTTTCTTTCATCCTAGCACTAAAAAGTTGTACAGACCCACACTTTCGCATGGCTTGTTGTGCGATATACAGCTATTCAAAAGGGAACTTAAAATTATTAATAGACAATTTGTATGGGAAAAATTCAAGAAATATCTGTTATATTTCCACTCAAAATAAATTTTAGTTTCATGACAAAAGTTAGAACACTATTAGAGCTTATTAGAAAGTTTCTAATCCACATAAATTTGATGGAATAATCTATGATTACACATATTACCAGTTTCAATCTTTAATAACTTTATGGGCCACGAACTTGCTTGTAGCATTGAAAACAAAGTTCAGAAATTTCTTAAAACAAAACTTTTTAACCCCTAATCTAAACGTTTGAAAGTGTCATCTATTTTCAAAAAAATTAACAAGGAAGTTTTACATCGTATTCATCACTGTGGCTTGATGCTTGTTTCTGATAACTTATAGTAAAAGAAAGTAGACTAGTGTTAGTTTTGGTGTAAATTAATTTTCTTCTGATTTCTGATATAACATAGCATAAAAATTGTACTATGATGGATATGCAACTTGTTTGTGAAGATATGACTGTTGTTGAGGTAGGTTCATTTGCAAACAGCCTATTAGAAAGCTGGTGGTGAACTGATTCTCTTTAGTGTTTGGCAGGTAGCCTAAATACAGTAATTCTTATATAGGCTAATTAAAAAATATTGCCCTTTGAATTGATTTCCTGCTCCAAAAAAATTGTACTTGAGATTATGGGGCTATTTTTGGTATTAATTTACAATTGGGGCTTTTGAGAAGGAGAAATGTTAAGAAAACAGTTCTTACTTTTTATAAGGAAGAATAAATGTTGTTAACACATTTTGAAGGTGATTCAACCATAATTTGCTAGCCTCCCCTAATATAGAAATATAGGCCTTGGCTAGCCCAAATTATATATTTCCAGTGAGTTGAAATAAGATTGATGCATGGGATATATTTAGCCTAATTAGCCCTGGGCTATTTATTTCGATATTAGTTGCTGAAGGTGAGGTATAGCAAAAGTGCTCTCAAAGTGTGCTAACTGTAGTTTTTCTACATAGGCCTATTATGAAGTAAGAATTGTTTTTTTCCTAAGATTTTTCCTTCTCAATAGCCCCAATTATAAGCTAATACCCCTTTTTTTTAGCTAGCTAAGGCTATATTAGATCATACGCAAGGCATATGGGCTATCTTGTTGAGTCTGGTTAGGCAAATAAAATTGTCAGGGTTAAATATGCTATGGTTGACCATATCTGAAGGAAAGATACAATAAAACAAAAATAGCCTAGTAGGCTTATGCTTCTCAGTAAATATTGAGCAGTTTGTATAATTGACCTAGGCTACAAATAAAGTGAACATATAGTAAAAAACAAGCATCCTATTGAGCAAAATAATGTAAAACTCAAAACCTCATAGGCCTATTTTCAATAAGCTATTCAATAAGAATTAAGAAGAATGTTGTATACCAATGAATAACTAATAATCTAAGCTATGCAACAATATGGTTATTAGGCCTATTAAAATTATTTGGGATGAAACACTTGAAATTATTAGTTTATTGACTTACCGTCACTGTTACGCCTAATGGTCATAACTGACATTTTTACACTTCTGAGATATTCAACATAAACTGTTTGCTAAGCTGTTCAAAAAGGAGAACCAGCAGGGAAATGTAATGTTCAGTCAAACTCTGAGTATGTAAAATATGGGCTTTCCGCTGGTTAACGGAGGTTTTTGTTAAGTTAAACTGATTGGACTACAAGGCAGATACAACATCTACTTGTAACAGAAATTTTAGCCTGGTGTCAGGTAAGAGTTTTAATACAAACATATAAAGTGCAACAGGACTCAAGTTTTTTCTTTTGTTATTCAGCTAAAAGAATACAAGGAACTCAAATTAGAATGGATACACACTTGAAGATCTTCTGGATCCTCTTCTTTGACATCTGACTCATCCAAGGCATCCCTGGTTGATTCCAATAAAGGAAGAGCAGCATAGAACTTGTGGCAAGTCCTGGGGATTACAAGAGTATGGCATAAGTCCATCAGATCTTTGTATTTTGCTGGAGGAAGAGGAATTGGTCCCTTGTATGCACTGACAAGCTTCAAGGAGTTTTTGTTGTGTGTCATTCTACATTTCACTTTTATGACTGAAAAGTCAGAGTCATAGTTGTACCTGAAATGGATCTTGGTTGGCAGCTCAATTGAGTAGTTGAGCCATTTTATTGAATTCCATTTCACTTGCAGACTTTCCCCACTGTAAGCTAATACCCCTTAAAAAGGGGTATTAGCTTACAATTGGGGCTATTAAGAAGGAAAAATCTTGAGAAAAAAAAAACAATTCTTACTTCATAATAGGCCTATGTAGAAAAACTATAGATAGCACACTTTGAGAGCACTTTCACTATACCTCACCTTCAGCAACTAATATCAAAATAAATAGCCCAGGGCTAATTAGGCTAAATATATCCCATGCATCAATCTTATTTCAACTCATTGGAAATATATAATTTGGGCTAGCCAAGGCCCATTTTCTGTTTCTCAAAATAATGTCAGCATTTTGCTTGAAGTCCAGCCAAAAACTGTAATCATCAATCACATGCACCTTATATGGCTCAGGGTTGGTTCTGGTTATTAGGCAGATGGTTCTCCAGTTTTCTATAGAAAACACAGGTAAGTGTTTGGCTGCTCTTTTGATGCATGAGTGCATGCTGTCCCCTTCCTGCTGAGAATGGCCACTTTCAAGAAATATATGATTTATTTCTTGGACATGATGCAGTGTCCAAACAGCATATAAAAACATGGAGGCTACAAACTGGTTTTTGAACTGCCCACAGCAACCATCAGTAACAAAATAGAATTTCCTGTAGCTTGTATTCTCTGTCAGAATGGTATACATCAGCATAGCGACTTCATTGGCGCCTCTTTGCCCTTTCGTATGGTCCCAAAGGTTGCAGTGAGCCTCTTTGGTTACCAAGTTAAAAAATGGTCATGTTATAAACTGCTAGTTTTCTTTTGTAAAAGGTAGGACTGGTCTCTGCTTTGGGAGTTTCAAGGACTCTTTGTAAGTCCATATTCAGCAACATAGCACTCTCCAGTCCTTCCTCACTGTGCAAAATACCATCTTTTATTGCATTTTTAGCTTCACAAGTATGCTTTGCTCTTGACTGGTGCTGCTGAAATGACTCAGCCTCATTCTCTTTTTCTCCTTCAGTAATTAAGTAGTATTGGGTGCATATATGGCATTGATCCTTTCTGGGAGTGTGGAAAGATAAGTTCAAGGATTTGAAAATTTTTCTGTAGATACTTTTACACACAGGTACTTGTTGGCTGCTCAAGCAGGTTTCAGTATATAATTTATACATTTTGTACAGGTTAAGTTCAGAGCTTAGATAGAGTCTCATAGAATTTGCCTGACAATAGTGCAACTCAACTGCAGGAAAACTACTAATGTGATCTCTGGTGTAAAGTAACTGATCATCTGTTAGTCTCTTAGAGACTAGGTTCTTTGGACTCGACATGTTTCTTCTATCTCTGCCAGCAGTTCCAGTATTGGTTTTGCTCTTGACACATCCAGCAACAAACTTTTCACCAAGCCCCAGAGTTGCAAGTACTATTCAATTCTAATGTGTAACAGAGTGAGTTTTGCCTCTATGAACTGCTGTCACTTGTCATTCTCTGACCAACTGGCTTCTTTATCACACACTTCAAAACAAACTGTCTCTGTGACGCCATGGAGCCTAACTCCTTGCCTAGCAGCAAGAAGCTTTTGAATATAGCTTTTCAAGCATCTTGATCAGTAGTTTTGCGCTTGAGTTTGCATTTGCAACTAAATTCCTTTAGTTATTTTGCTTGAACGACTTTTTGTGTTTTCTATGCTGTGTATTCTTGTCCAGCAGCACGTTTCTTTTTCCTGTCAATATAGGTCTCTTTCTTTCTTTTGGGATGTTGTTCTGTGTTTCTTCTTTCAACTGATGCCTGATCATCAACAACATCCAGTTCTGTGGCAGTTGCTTCTGGAAAAGCCAACATTTTAGATTATTTCATTCAGTTCTTTCAGAACTGAATCAAATAATCTAAAGCGTTGGCTTATATTCACCAAAACAAGGAAACAAACATCCAAGCATGTGACAGGAACTGACCTATTTTAATCTGTCAGTTCCTGCAAATATTCAGAATTTATAATATTAATTTAGTCATCTAGGAAGTGAGAATTTCACAGAACTTAACTATGATTAAGAATTTAATTATGTATCTAACCTACTTTCAAAGTTTACAATTGAATTAGAAGTTTGCCTGACTGAATTATGCTAGATGTAAGTCCTCTTAGGGGGGAGGTTTCAGGCATAATGCATTTTTTCTTAGATCAACCTTTCAAAAAACTGGAAAATGTGGAAGGCTCTTACCTCCAGATACGTAGTCTGGTCAGGTTTAGCCCTGTAATCTTCTGAATTATGATTTTTTATTTCCTAACTTCCAGATTTTGTAATTGCATAACTGACAAATAACCAATGACACTCAGTTACGACCTTTAGACGTAACAGCATTTTGCAGATATGCCCAGGGTGGGGTTGGCCATTTCGGCAACAAGTGGACGTTGTGTCTCCCTGTGGTCGCAAACTTGTAGCACAATATCCTAGGAGTCTAAAGTACAGATTAACTCAGTTTCGCCAAAAATGTCAGTTACCTTTAGGTGTAACAGCGACGTTACCTGAAAGGATCTCTTTTTGGAAATGCCAATTATCCTTTTCTGATATAGCCTATATATCCTTTAAGTGTTTCAGTTTTACTCATATTTTAACAAAAAGCTGATTGTCCTCTGATTCTAAAAATTTAATTTTTATTTCTTGGTATTCATTCTATAAATCACAAATATTATATATGTTTTCTTTTTTAAATTCAATTGCTTGTCAAAACAGAGACCACACATTGAATTTATGATGACAAATTACTCCCACATGGCTGGCTCTACTGAGAGGTCATTGGATCTACACTTGTATTGTGTACATAGTGTAGTAAAAGATGGGCAATCCAAAGACCCATTGCTAAATTTCTGGAATGCCAAGTAGTTTTTTCCAAAAAGAGGTATTTTACCCCACCACTTGATGCAATTGTCTATGTTCTTTCTGAATATAATAGTCACTTTTATTGCAAATTCAGTTTAAGCCTATTTTGGACCCTTGATAATGATAATTTTTTTCTCTATTTTTCAGATATAAAAATGGGCTAAAACATTGGTTTCAAACTTACTTTTTCCTTATTAATCCATTTTATCAATATTATATAATCCACAAGCTTTGATTTGTTGAGATTAAGTTGAATAAAATAAAAATTCAAAGCAATTTCTCCATTTTCCCATCTGCCATGTTTCTTCTTTTGGCTTTGATATTTTTCAACATATAGGTGATACAGCAGTTTTTAAGTGGCCTAAGTGAATAAGAAAAAAAAATGGTTGAATTGTTTTGATTTTTTTTATTCAACTTAATCTTGACACATCAAAGTTTATAAATTATACTACTTTTATAAAATAGATTTATAATGGAATAGTAAGTTCTAAACCATACATATTGAACATTACTGAATCAATTGTGCATTAATAAATATTGACAACAAATATACTTTTGCTTCATTTGACTCACCTCTGCTGCTCTCCTCACAGATGGTCAGACTAAGCTGGTGGCTCCACCCCCAAGGACTAGACACTCAAAATCATGCACAATTATACATACATACACAATATTTGCTTATTTTAAAGAGATAGATTATATATATATATATATATATGGTAAATATTAAACAGTTCATATAATTGACCTACAAATAAAGTGAGCTGAATGAATGAATAAACCTTTTGAATAAAAGGCTCAAAATTGAATTTGTAAGAAAAGGGATGATTTTATTCAGAAAGAACATAAAAAATGGCATTGAGTGGTATGTTCACTTTATTTTCACTTTCCCCTAAAAGTAGGGCTATAGATAGACTTTGAATTCTCTGCAATTTAAGGAGTAAAGGTTGGGGCTTATTATTGTTATTTTTTTTTGCAAGGGTTTTGCAGTTAGTAAAGCACTATGCTCCTACAGCTGTTGAAAAACACCAATATTCAATTCATTTTTGCTAGTTTTATGAGTATATTGCAGTTTAAATTCCTAAGCAAGTACAAACAGATTGATATTAAAGTTGATCTGTTGACACTCTTGGTCTGGTTATTCACAGCAATCTAGGCTTTTGTATTAGGAATGTAATGTTGACACCTGTTGGTAACAGTGACCATGTTGTTATTTTGGAGCTATGTTTCCCTACTACACAACCTTCTCCTGGACAGTGAAAAAAATATTGATTACAAACTAGTTTTTGAAAGACTTGGCAAAGTCAGTTGAGGTCAACTTATTAGCTTAAATTACCTTAAATTGTATTGTCCAGCAAATCCTGTTGGGCTGTTGGTTAGTTATGATGGGGAGCCATTGGCTCAATTGTATCCCACTCTTTATTCCATGGCTTAATGGACCAAGTCTTGTCAATAGCAATCTTAAAGGTATCAAAAGAGGGAGGAGTTTCAGCAGTATAAGGAAGATTGTTCTAATGGGTAATCACTCTATTGGAGAAGTAGTGGTTGTGAACTCTGGTATCCACACTCTTCCAGGACAACTTCTTACTATGCCCCCTTGTCCGGGAGGGGATTTTGACAAGAGGAGTCAGCATTCAAGAGCTTATTAGTCATTATGACATCCCCTCTTCAAAGCCTGTACACAAGTGTTGGAAGCTTCAGTTTATTCAATCAAGAGGGATAGTCAAGCTTCTTGCTTCTATCAACAACTTTTGTTGCCAATGTTTAGACATATTATATTTTTTGCTGATCACCCTTGTTCAGGGACACATATCCCAAACTCTAGCAATGGTTGCACAATACCCTTGTACAGTTTGGTTATAGCTTTGATCTGCTGTACAGTATGCTGGATTATGCTGAGGATTTGGGATGCTTTGGCAACTGCTGTTTGAGCATGCTTGTTAAATTTTAGTTCTCCTCTTCAACAACAATTCCCAACCAAAGTGCATTGACTTGCACTTCTGAATGTTAAATTCAAGTTTCCACTCACAGGCCCATAGTGAAATCAAATTCAAGTCTTCTTGTATGGAATCTCTTGTAACTGATGACTCTCCAGAGCCAACAAGCTTTTGAATTATCAGCATAAAGCTAGGATCCACTTTTGATTTCTGCAACTTCTGAGAAGAATTCTTGCCCATTGTCTCTGAATACCTTGAATCTCTGCTTTCTTCCTGAAAGGAACTGCATCACCAATTCTACATCCTTGAGATGGATACCGATAGATATTAGTTTTATCTTCAGCTGGCAATGACAGACATTATCAAATGCTCTGGCTAAATCTACATGTCAACTTTAGTTTTGAGATCTAGCAATTAGTGATATAGTCATAAGCATCTATAAGATTTGTCTCAACTAAAGGCCTAGATGTGAAGCCATATTGGCTGTTTGTGGGCAGTTTGTGGTCAAATAAATGTTTTGTGGTTGTGGTATTCACAATTCCTTCAAGAACCAACAGCTGAGGTAATGGTAATGGGTTGGTAATTGGTGTCATTATTCCTACTTCCACCTGTGTGGACAGACATAATATTTACATTTTGCCAATTTTGTGGAACTACTTTGGTATCCAGAGACTTTTGGAACAGTTTTGCTAAGGAAGGGGCAAACTCCAAATGCACCTCTTTTAAGGTCTAGGGATGATCTCCATCAGGGCCAACAGACTTATTTGGATTTAATCTTTTGAGCCTCAGTTCTATGTCCACAGGTTTGATGGTCACAACTTGCATATGCCTCTCAATATTGTAATCCAGCATTTCTGGCAAGGGAGCCTTATCTGGGGGTGTGGAAACTGACTGGAACTGCTTGTTCATGACTTCAGCAATATCTCTAGGATTGGTTATGCTATTCTTATTAACTGAGTGTTCTGTTACTGAATGTCTACCTGACTTTTGAATTGAGGAATATTTCCAAAACTTCCTTGAATTAGTTTTTGAATCCTCATGCTAAGGAATCCTCATACTTGCTTGTAAGGTGCCAGACTTTAATTTCACATCAGTTTAAAATTGTTATAATTTACCTGCATTAAAATGTCCTTGTACTTTCCCCAGAGTTCCTTTTTCTTTGGATTGCTGGTCTAATTTCTTGTGTCATGTAAGGGAGCATTCTTGATCTTTGTTTCCAAGTGTTTGTTGTGTATTTTGTAGTTGTCTGCACAAGCACCCTTTTCATATTAAGCCAAGCTTCTCTATATTTTTACTTTCAATAAAGGACCAATTTTGGCTTGCGAAATCTTGCCTGAACTTGTTGTAATTTGTAAACACATGCTTTCTAAAATTGTATGTCTGTGGGTACAGCTTTAGTAAACAAGTAATGGCTATATGGTCACTTGCCCAAAAGGCAGCTCTGAGTCAACACTTTGAATTGTTTTCTCATCTTTAACAAATACAAGATCCAGGGGAGTTGGGCTCTGAACCCCTTGGTACCTAGTTGGGGAATTAATAGCCTGATATAATAAATGATCATGTAGGTACTCAAGGAATGGGTCAGTCTGATCCTCATTATTTCCTTGGGAGTATAGCCATCACCCCGCGAAATCTGGGACAGGTTATAGTCTCCAATATTTAATACATTATGGGATGGGTAACTTATCATTGATTTTATAGTATCTGCAATTGCAAGCTGGGAACTTTTCTGACAGGGGGAACCTGGGCTTCTATAAATACATCCTATAATTAAAGGATGTCTCTTTCGCTCAATCTTTATCTATACCTGCTCTACCCATGGCCCATGCTGAGAGTCAAGTTCAAGAGTTCCTACCTTCAGGGCTGGTGTGACATACAAGACAATTCCTCTTCCTTCAGGATTCACAATATTTGAAACTGTTGTAAACTGTTACAGATGATATTCTTGAGAGTTGGTCTATCATGAAAGCTGAAGTCATGTGCCACAATTGTCTGGGCAAAACAGGCTCAAATTTTACCTTTTGTAGCTACTGAAATGAGTAGGCTAATTAATAGAAAATATTGAACATGGAATCATTACAGAAAAAAGAAAACCTTGGAAAAATGTCAAGTCTTCAAAACTTTTTATAACCATGCAATTAACCTAATTAAGGACTTTAAGAGAAAGCCTGAGGATGTTGGGGATTAATTTTCTAACTTTTTTTTAGCTGTAAACTAATACCAAAAAGAGAATATTTTTACTGCTACTTTTTAAAACATTGTTACTTTTACTAATGCTACTGCTGCTTCTAAACTACTCCAACTACTACTTTAATTGCTACAACTTGTAAGGCTTGCAGTTTTAAGATGAAAAGGGGGTCAAACGGCACATCAGCAATATTTTTGGAATGGCTTACCATGCCAAGGTGAAACTTTCAGGGCATCATGAAAGAGATTTTGGACTGACCAAAAGGCAACGTGTACATGCTACTACTGCTGCTACTACTCTTACTACTACTACTAATACAACACTGCAACTACTTCTCCTACTACCACTTCAACTATTGTGATACTAGTACTATTAAGGCTAAGTCTACAAAGGTAAAGTTTGAGAGAATATTGATGGCAAATTTGAACTAAAAAAAACACTACATGTGTCTAGATTGTCAAAAGAGCAGATCTTAAGAATTCATTTGTGCATTAAGTTGGAACTCTCAGAGGCTGCTTAAAGGGGAAGATCAATTGACCAAAAGGCAATATATGCATGCTACTACTTCTAATAGTGCTACTGCCAATAATACCATACTACTACCACTACTACTAATATGATACTAGTACTGCTAAGGGTTCAAAGTTGAAAATTTAGGACAATATTGAGGGGAAAGTTGAGTTAAATCAGAAAACACCATGTGTATGAAGTTTGTCAAAAGGACATTTTTCAGAAATGTCTTAGGGTATTAAGCTAGAACTTTCTGGGAATGCTTTGGCAGAAGTTCAGTTGACCAAAGGCAATATGTCTGCGTTAATGCTAATACTACTGCTACTGTTACTCCAGCTACTACTTATATTGTGGCTATTACTAAGACTAAGAGTATAAAATAAAATTTCAGAAATGTTGAGGGGAATTCAATTTAAATTAAAACATTGTAGGTATATGGGTTATCAAAGGGGCATATCAGGAATATTGTAGCATCAGCTTGCAGTATTAGGTTGAAACTTCCAGGGCTTGATCAGGTGGACTTTTAACTTTCCAAAAGGCAAATTACTTCTACGACTACTACTGCTAGTAGTAATTCTAATACTGCTATTACCATCACTAATGCTACATGACCATCCAAATTTAAAAACGCATATTTACACTTCATTATTCCAAGGAAATTGTCTTCAAAGTTTGTCAAGTTTTGCGGCACTTTTCCCACCCATTGTACCACACTAGACACACATTGAAGTGAATAGTTATTGGAATTGGCTTTAGACTATATTCTTTTCAATTGTGCAATTAAAATTCATGCCAAAATTCGCTGACACTGCTAGATGTCGATTTTTCATCTTTGACAATTGGGGCAAAATGCTGCAGATGCATTATTTTGCCAGAAAAATCTACGCAGGGGATTTTATTTAGACATTCTTGCCTATATCATTTGATTCGGGTGTTTCGGCTGAATTCAGTGTAATATCTCACTCAGAAAGTGACTTCTCATTTATAGACATATTTTTCTGCCTTGTAGGTATAGGTTTATTTGCAAACAATTTTCTTAGTTTGCCTAGTGGTTAGCTAGCCATGGCTGGTGACAGGACCTCTGGTGAATTGTATATAAGCCAATTAATGTCTCTAATTTAAGGTCTGTAGAGCATGTAATTTTTTAATTTCTCTACTATAGTGAAATTTCTAAAAAGCACTTGCTTGGTGGTTTGGTCATTGGGTCTTCTTGACATAGCTGAGCCATTGCGGTCTTCTCTGTTTGACAGTTTTGGTGGTGGACTCAATGTTATAGTGTGGCTGCATGTATCAACATTTGGAATTCTGTTGGACTATCATACCTTCAGGATTTTTTATAGACAACAGGTGTCAAAAACTTCTATACTCCAACAGGTGTCAAAAACTTCACTCCAACAGATGTCAAAAAATTCACTCCAACAGGTGTCAAAAACTTCTATACTATGGAGCTGAAACTTTCAAGGGCCAAGTCTTGATATCCTTAACCTTCATGCCAATCTCTCACCAGCTCCACATTGTGGCTGAACTGTGAGAAGATGGCTTGGGATTTGTTGACTCTATTCTTTAAATTAATGTTACAGTATTGATGCCCATGCTCAATAGCTGCATTGATATTCATGCTCAGTAGACGAGATAAATGTACTATTTCATTTAGCAATAGTATGGGCAGTTGCTGGATCGGCAGCAAGGGTGACAATGTTATCTATGTAAACCATATCAGGTACGTTGATTCCAAGAACAATAAGAACATCATTAAAACTCAAGAGTGCTCTTTCTAGAATCCAGTTTTTTAGCTATATAATGGAATATAGTGTAGTATATAGTAGTTAAACAAAACAGAGGGCAATTGGCACACTAAACAGCTTTATCCCTTGAGAGGTGTACTCTGCCTGTCTATATAGATCATGAGTGGTTATAGCTATCTAATTAATATCTTTGGCATACACCAGTTTCTCAGTTGGTGCCCCTCCGATTTTCATCCCATACTTGGCGGATATCAGGGAGGCAATGTCATGTGGAAGGCAATGTGTGGAAGGGATGTATCCTGGAGGCCACCGGAAAATATGCTCGATAGTTGATTCCACAATAACAATAGCAGTGATCATCCGGCCTGGATCTTAGCTAGGATTCTAGTTTTGTGGCTTTTCAGGCTGATAGCTTTCACATCCCTTCTTCAAGCCTTTTTTTGTGGATTGTGACTATTGCTGTGTTACACTGCAATCGTGAGACGTCTCGTGGACCAAGTGGCCCAAGTATAACACTGGTATAGGCCAGTGAAACCTTCTGAGCCAGTATCTATTAGCTGCGCAGTGACACCGTCTGATCCTGTAGCTTTGTCTCGCTTCAGGGAGTCCATTCCTGCTTGGATCTGGAGTCTTAGTGGAGTAGAGGGGGGCACTCTCCGTGATTGCTCACAGTGTGCGAGTAGTTATGTAGATTGTACATTGCTTATATCATATTTTTTTGTCTTATAATACCCCCCTCACCTGAATTGCTGGACTCTTTCATAAAAAAATCCGTATCCCAGACTGCAGTCAAAAAAGTAGAAAAAACCTTTCCTTCCAGTAGCCAGATACAGTGACATTCAGTGCTCATTTGCATTAGTACCGGGAATCAAAAGCAATGGATGGTGGTAGGTGGGTAAAATTCTCCTAAATGGTCCAGTTTTGCCTCTTGTCTGTATTAATCAAGATGTTTGCCATTTGGTTAGTATAATTCGAGCCATCTCTATCTGAGGTATGGATATCTTGTTCAGGAATAAGTTCAATTGACTCCTTGGCATCGTCAATAAGCATAAGAAACGCAAAAATGAAAACAAAACACAAGAATTGACATACGAATTATACATTAAATACCAGAGTATAACTTTCTTCACAGATTGTGATTTCAATCCGGAAGTTTACCTTGACAAATGTAACAAGTTGACGAATCTAAGTCGCTGACACGTTACGCTCGAGCATCTCCGACGCAATTATGAGAGCCATATATCTTGGCATCGGCAATGGTTTCTAATACTCTGGATCTCAGTGTATCTAGAGTACCAAGGACATCAAGATAAAAACATTTTTCTGCTCCACGGTTTCATTTTAGGTCTATTCATGTCTTAAAACCGTGTTTTTCTAGGATTTTTCTTTTAATTTTTTCCAAACTTTGAAGTTTTTGGGGCAGGACCACATTTTTGTCTTTGTTGCCAAGTCGAACTGTGAAAATAAACAAGCAAATCTAGTACGTTAAATTTGTTAACGCTTTTCCGTCAAATTTCAAAGATTAACAATCTGTTCATTCTTCAAAGGATAACTACATCGTCTTAAACTGTTTCGTGGTCTTTCTGGCTTTTTTTCGACGATTTTTTATCTGTGTTTATTTGTTTCTTTAATTTAGCCCTATCGTCTACTAAAAACTGCATAACAGCACATGAAAGTCTTTTCTATTAAAATCGCATTCCTAATTTTTTTTTCCATCTTTTTAAGATGTGTATTGTTGTGTTAGGTTTTCTATTCAACCAATTCAAATTGCCATATCTAATTTTTGCTGTCCTTGACATTTTTTTATTCTTAAATTTTCATGTACGAGGATACCTAGGAAAGAGACTTGACCATCCTTTGTTCTCCTAATAGAGCCGCTGGATAGAATAATTTCTGATAGTTGAGGGCAAACCTAAAATATACTACTACTAATAATAACTAATAACTCACTGCAGCACCAAGCCGCCTGAGGCCAACACAGCTACGCACGCTCCTCCTCCAATATATACAAAATATAAAAACCTAAAATATACGTGAAAAAAAAACGCAAGAAACTAGATTTTAGAAACATATAGGGCAGGAGAGTTAGCAACAAACCAAAGTAAGACTCTTTCGAACAGGTCCACTAACTTTATACGAACCTTGTCCTTTGAACCTGTTCTCCCAGAAGTTACGAGGGTGTTATCATCAGTAAAATATTTCTTAGCTTAGGAAACGGACATGACCATTCTTTGTTCTGCTAATAGAGCCGCTTGATAGATGAATTGCTAATAGTTGAGAACAAACCTAAGATATACGAGAAAAAACTAGATTTAGAAACATATAGGACAAGAAAGGTAGCATCTCTTAGAAATAATAAGGGTTGTGTCGTCAGCAGAATTACTAAGAGAATCCTAGGAAGGCAAACTATGGGCATGGGAAAATGTTGAATGGTATAGACCACAACAATATAAAAGCTTTTGGTTTGGTTCAAAATACCCCTAAACATTGCCTGAAAGTTTCAGCTGTTGTGGAGATAGGTCTTATATGCCTTTCTGACAATGCACGTAGTGTGGCGATTTAGTTTAACATTACCCACCACATTCCCTGAAAGTTCCACATTAATACTCTTAGCGTTTTCGGAGAGTCAAGACCAAACATGCACCCCTTTCCCAATAACTCAACTTATTTGTAAAATGGGCAGCTTTTATAACTTGCAGTCCTTACTCCAAGGCCTGTGGGGGGTCAATTCAACCCCAGAGGTATATTTATGGCAGCTTTCGAATATTTTGAACAGAATAGCTATCGTAAATTTTGATCGAATGTTTTTGAGGATAGGACAGCTAAAAAGGGCATGAGAGGCGGGCTGGTTTTTCTCCGACAACTTTTGACTCTTGAAAAGGGTGGTTGGCCAGTACTTGTTCCAAAAGCAATACAAGTTTAGATCTGAAGGCCGTTAGGTCAGAAACTTGGTTTTTCTCGTCTTTTATTTTTGAGTTCAGACATTTTAAATGACCAGTAATGTCCCCTTCTCAACGCCTCGCTCTTTACGCTAAAGTTTTTTATTGTTCCAAAAAGTAGAGCTGTGAGAAAGAGTCAGACTTTAGCGCAAAGAGCGGGGCGTTGAGGATGGGACAACCCCTTTCATATACGGAATGATTTCTGTTCGTTTTAAGTTCTAATGTCGCTCCTTACTTGCAGTTAAAAAAGACTTTTTTTATTTAATTTAATTCCAAGTTTAGATCATTCCTGTTCTTTTGTGCCTCCCTTGCTTTTTCAATGATATTGGTTTTTTCTCCCTTCTGTAAATTTTTACTTTTGAGTTTGTTTTTGTTATTATTATATTTTTGCTGTTATTACTTGTATCTTTTTATCTTCTATTTACTTAATGCCTACTCAGTATTAGCTGTTGGTAGAAATTTCAGCGAAGAATTTACTATTGCAGTGCTGTGGAAAAACCCTCCTAACTATACATTTTTGGCCCTTTCAGTGTTTCTGTGGAATAAATAATTAAAATACTACCCCGGTTGTAAACTTTCCAAAAATCATTTATTATCTGGTTGTCTCCCCCCACCCAAAATGTTGGTCCGACTCGTAAAAACGTAACAAAAAAGAATATAATTTCCTTTTTAATGTGTTTTTTGAATTTTTTCGTAAACCTCCCTGGGTTGGAGCCTGGTCATCCTGTGCAAAAAAAAAAAAATCACAGGGGATATTTTCCTTTTTTATCAGGGAATTCAAACGAATACATCAGCACAGTCACGCCTAAAGGTCGCGTGACAAAACCTTTTGCAAAAAGGTTTAAAAGTCGCGTAACAGACAAAACCTTTTGCAAAGCAAAATTCCAGAACTGCTTTGCATATGCGAAGCTCTTCTCAAATGAATTATCAGCAGGGCAATGGGTAAATTTGCAGTTTACACAATATAGCTAGAATGAAAGCGAATTTATCATTTGATACCTTTTTAAGGCTACTTCATAATTCCAGGGTTCAGAATTAGTCCCTAAAATCCCAAAGTCCCTTTTTTGGCTGAAGTCCCTTACAAGTCCCTTTTTAAGCAGAAAGTCCCATAACTTCCCCAAAAGTCCCTAAAATTCCCTATTTGAGAGCATAGTATATTTGAAACTGAAGTATGGTACATTTTAACAGCCTCTTTTGATAATTTAGCTTCTCAACAAATCTCGATGTACTGGTCTCTTGGCTACACCATCCGGTGTAGCCAACCAGCCACACACCGGTTAAATTGGCCTATATGATTGGTGGGATAGATGGGTCACATTGTGGCACCATTAAAGGATAGCAAGTAACATTTGCCTATATGATTGGTTGGATAGATGGGTCACATTGTGGTACCATAAAAGAATAGCAAGTAAAATTGGCCTATATGATTGGTGGGATAGATGGGTCACATAGTGGTACCATTGAAGGATAGCATGTACTAATGGCCTATATGATCGTTGGGATAGATGGGTCACATTGTGGCACTATTAAAGGATAACATGTAAAATTGACCTATATAATCAATGGGATAGATAGGTCAAATTGTGGTACCATTAAAGGATAGCAAGTAAAATTGGCCTATATGATTGGTGGGATAGATGAGTCACATAGTGGTACCATTGAAGGATAGCACGTAATAATGGCCTATATGATCGTTGAGATATATGGGTCACATTGTGGCACTATTAAAGGGTAGCAAGTAAAATTGACCTATATAATCAATGGGATAGATAGGTCAAATTGTGACACCATTAAAGGATAGCAAGTAACATTGGCCTATAGGGTGGTTGAAATGGATTGGTCATATTGTAGGGATATTAAAGTATAGATAATTTCCTGTAGCTTCTTAAAATGAACCATACCAATATGAATCCACTTCTACTTCCCACTACCTCATTTCTCTTATTGACAACATCAGGAAAATCCTCGAAAACCCTAATTCCAGGCTAAATTTAATTTCCATTGACAATCAGAAAGCATTTGACCTTGTTAACCACAATGTTTTAGTTGAGTAACTCGTCAGCGAATTGAATATTGATCCCTTACTGGTGAAATTGGTTGCCTCCTTCTTAACAAATAGATCGCAGGTTGTCAAATACGAGAGTTATTCAAATCCTCTCCCTATCCGGCAATGGCATACCCCCGAGGTACTCTCCTAGGTCCCTTCCCTTTCTCAGTTATGATTCAAGCCTCGCAAAGGAATTTCCTGACCGATGGAAATTTGTTGATGACCTCACGGTTGTTGAAAATTACTTCAGAAATTTAATAAGCAGCCCCATGAGTATCCTCAATGAAATTGGGGATTAGGCCTCGGATTCAGATAAGACAGTAAACCCCTCCTTGCCCATGAAAATGCCGATTTTTTCGTCAAATCCTTCCCAAGTTTTCTTAATCCTATCCCTCCTGCATTTTTTGTGTCCTCTTTTAAATTCCTTGGTGTCACAGTTTCTTCAAATTTTAAGTGGGATCTCCATGTTAAAGATATCATCCATAGAGCTAATACGTGTATCACCCTCCTCAAGCTCCTAAATAAATTTAGCATCCTCCTTTCCATTCCTTAAGGATTTACATGTCTTTCGTCCGCATGCATCTCGAATATGCTTGTCCAGTTTGGCACCCTGGTATCTCTCGCGAAGAATCAGAAAAATTGAATCATTCCAAAAAAGATCCTTGCGAAAATTTTTCAAAGAAGGCACGATGCCATACTCTTTGCTCCTAAGAAAAGCTAGTTTGGATACCCTTGAGCGCAGGAGGGTTTTGTTGTGCCTCTATTTTGAAAAAATTCAGTAAAAAAACCCTCGGACTGCAATTATTTTCCCCAAACGTCACTCCACATCCAGATTACGGCCGCCTCGAGCTTTTCTGATCACATCCCTGCTTCCCCCACCCCCATTCGTTGCGTTACCTCCAGATATGAAAAAAAACTTTTGTCTACTTCATTACAGAAAAAAAAGGAATAAAATATCCCACTAGTATCTCCTTTTTTATTGGATGATGGGGCTGCCCAGGTTTCTGCACTTATTTACTAATTTTGCCCCCCCCCCCACTCTGTTTTAGTGTCCCTTTTAATTTTGATATACAGATTTATATTTCGTTCTCTTTTTTTGTGTTCATTAGCTTATTTTTGTCCTCTCCCCCTTTTTTACAAGTTTATTATCTTCTCATTTTTTAATTGAGAAGATACGTTTGACTCTTTGTCACAACTCTACTTTTTCAAACATTAAAAAACTTTAGCGTAAAGAGCGAGGCATTGAGGAGGGTACAATCCCTTTCATATACGGAACAATTTCTGTTTGTTTTAAGTTTTAACGTCGCACCTTACTTGCAGTTAAAAAAAAACTTGTTTTTTTGCATTTAATTTCTAGACGTTTTTGAATTAATACATGTTTTGATTTTGGCTCACCGCACATGAATACTTAAAACGAAATTTGCGCTTTATTTTTTTTGCTAAATAGCTTTCTCATAGTTATGATCTGAAGATTTTGATAAAACAAAGGGGTGGAGGAGGAGATCTTTTTCCCCTCCAATTGTTGGTTACTTAAAAATGCAACTAGAATTTTTATTTTTTTACGAACGCTTTTGTTAGTAATAAATATACGTAACTTACGAATTAACTTACGTAATGAACTTCTATATTTGTGTATTTTTATTACGTATCTGAGGGGGTTCGCCCCCTCATCAATACCTCGCTCTTTACACTAGAGCGTCAATTTTGTCCCAATTCTTTAAGAATGACCCTGAATCACGAAGGCCGTAGAATAAATAGTTGGAATTACTAAAAATAATTTAGCGTAAAGAGCAAGGTACTGTGGAGGAGACGAACCCCCTTTATATACGTAATATTTTCAGTTCGTTTCAAGTTGTAATGCTGCTCGTTACTTCGAGTTGAAAAAAATATTTATTTTTTCATTGTTTTTTTTTTCTTAAATAATGCTAGAAAATCCTGCGCCCCCTTCATGGAAATTCGCTTCCATCGTTATAAATTCCTCCATGGAAAGATCCTCCCATGTAACCAACTCCCCCGACCCACCCCCACCCCAACGCAAAAAAGTCCCCTTGAAAATGTCTGTACACTTAATAACCATTACTGTATGTAAACAATGATCAAAGTTTGTAACTTGCAGCCCCTCCCCCGGGGACTGTGGGGGATGAAGTCGTCCGCAAAGGCATAGTTATTAAGTTTTCGACTAAGCTGAACAGAATGGCTATCTCAAAATTTTGATCCAGTGACTTTGGTGAAAAAATGTGCGTGGAAGGGGGCCTAGGTCACCCCTAGAAAAAAACAAAAAAACAAACGAACAAATATTCACGCATCCGTGATCTGTCTTCTGGCAAAAAATGCAAAATTCCACATTTTTGTAGATAGGAGCTTGAAAGTTCTACAGTAAGGTTCTCTGATACGCTGAATCTGATGGTGTGATTTTCGTTAAGATTCTATGACTTTTAAGGTGTGTTTCCCCCTATTTTCTAAAATAAGGCAAATTTTCTCAGGCTCGTAATTTTTGATGGGTAAGACTAAACTTGATGGACTTGTATATCTAAAATCAGCATTAAAATGCGATTCTAAATGCGGTTCATTGCCACGAACTGTTTGATATAGTATTTGTTATTGGGAAGTATACATGGGGAGATTTTCCATGTCGATAGTATTCTGGGGGGAGGGGGTCTCGGGGGATGAAATTACCAGGGGAAATTTTACACGGGAGGAATTTTCCAGAATCCCTATACGAATTTTTTTTTATCTTACTTTCTCTTGTGGCGATGTTCTGGGAGAAATTTTCAGTGGACTTGGAATTTTCTGGAGAAAAGTGGGATATTCAGCTGGAAAAATTCGTAATAGAGGCATTTTCTACGAGAGCAACGGTTCGTTGGGGGGATTTCTGGGAAAAAATTTCCACGTAGGAGGGCTCCGGTATGATTTAAAAAATGATCAGAAATCAGATAAAAATGAATCTTTTTTTCTAATAAAAGTGGGCTAAGCAGAATTTTCCAGGTGGAATTGTCCACAGGAATTTTCTAGGAGAAATATTAGGCGAGGATTGAATTTTACGGGGGTGTTTTACGCAGGAGGAATTTTTTGTGGGGAAACTTTCCATTGGTCAAGTTTTTTTTAGAGAGAATAAAAGTCAGAGTAAAACCTACGGATTTATAAATTTTTAAACACGAATATAAGAAGAAATATTACACAATAAGAAAAGAATAGTGAAATGTTCGATATGATTTTGTCTTCAAATGATTGAAATTCAGATGGTTGGAAAACAATAGTAGCAAAGAGATGTATTTCTTCGAGTCATGTTAGAAAAATAAGAAATTGATTTTTTTCTGTAACCTAAATTTCTTCTTGTCCTCATCGCAAAGATGACACCGTTTATTATTTCAGTGAGGATTTAAAAGGCATTTGTCAATTAGGTCAGTTTTTGACGCCCTTGCCACATTCGCCCCCCCCCAAGATTTTCCCCTAGATCTGCCTTTGAAAAGCACAAACCTTCTGAATTATAACCCCTGGATTGGTTTTTTTTTATGGCACTTGGTAGTTCATAGATCAATCGCAAATTCTGTCGGTCTGTCTGTCTATCGGGCCCGGTTTTGCTACTTTAGGCACTTCCAGGTAAGCTAGGACGATGAAATTTGGTAAACGTATCAGGGACCGGACCAGATTAAATTAGAAATAGTCGTTTTCCCGATTTGACCATCTGGGGGGGGGAGTGGGGGTCGATTAATTCAAAAAAATAGAAAAATGATATATTTTTAACTTACTTACGGTTGATCAAATGTTAATGAAATTTGATGTTTGGAAGGATATTGTGTCTCAAAGCTCTTGTTTTAAATCCCGACCGGATCTGGTGACATTGGCGGGGGGGAGTTGGGAGGGGGAAACCTAAAATCGTAGAAAACACTTAGAGTGGAGGAATCGGGATGAAAATTGGTGGGAAAAATAAGCAGAAGTCCTAGATACATAATTGACATAACTGGAATGGATCCGCTCTCTTTGGAGTAGTTGGGGGGGGGAAGGGTTAATTCTGAAAAATTAGAAAAAATGACGTATTTTTAACTTACGAAAGAGTGATCGGATCCTCATGAAACTCCAAATTTAGAAGGACCAAGGACAATGTAACTCAGATCTCTTATTTTAAATCTCACCTGGATCCAGCGTCATTGGGGGGGGGGAGTTGCGGGGGGGGAATCTTAGAAAATACTAAAAGCGGAGAGATCGATCAGAATGAAACTGGATGGGAAGAATATAAACAAGTCTAAGATACATGACTGACATAACTGGACCGGATCCGCTGTCTTTGGTGGAGTTGGGGGGGGGGGGGTAATTCGGAAAATGAGGTATTTGAAACTTGCGGACGGGTGATCAGATCTTAATAAAATTTGATAATTAGAAGGATCTTGTGCTTTAAAGCTCTTATTTTAAATTCTGACCAGATCCTTTGACATTGGGGGGAGTTGGAGGGGGAAACCGGAATTCTTGGAAAACGTGAAAATTAGGGTATTTTTATGTTACGAATAGGTGATCGGATCGTAATAAAACTTCATATATAGAAGGATTTTATGTCTCAGATGTTCCATTTTAGACTTCGAAAACGAATGAGTTGATGAATTAATGAGTTGGAAAAACGACTTGTGCGTGAAGGAGGTGCTGCTAATATGTCAATGTTCTTCGACCTAGTACTTCGATGTTTCGCTAAAACTGGTGGTACTATCGATCTGTATTTATCACTTCTGAGAAGATATGGCCAAATTCCAGGATCAAACTGAGACGACGCTCTTGAAGGGAGGGAATATCGTATTTAGGGCGCAAATAATTGATACGGTTGATAAGAGTAGCCTAGTGCATTGACACATTGTATTTATATTTTGTTAAAATCAAAACTAAACTATATAATTATCTTGCTCCATATTCCTCAAGCTCAACAATTTTTATCCTTCAAGCATAAAATATGCTGCTAACCAATCAGATTTAAGACAAAAGGCATAATTTTTGAAAATAGTAGATATGGATACTTAAAACAGCTATTTTTGCATGTGTAAGATGACTGGCGTAAGATACAGATACATAGTATTAATTGGTAACAGCTGAGAAAACAATCAATGTTGATGCAAGCTTTTAAGCAAATTTCTTTTGATTTTAGTTTTCTTCCTCTATGTCAAAACTTTGACGTTGAAATCAAGGAAAGACAAATGTCTTTCATAAGTCTTGGCTTTCTTTTTATCTAAAGGTGTAACTATGGTAGAGTTCGGGCATAATACTAAAACATAGCTATATGGGTATGTTTGATTATACCCATAATGATTATAATCGAAAGAGCGTACAATGATTATAACAGCACCACAGTTAAATATCTACTGGGTAGAAGGACTGCTAATGTGTTGGTAGTGATAGTATGTAAAGTGCCTTTTCGAAAATATACTGGGATGAACATATATCATTTAGTCCAATTATATTTTGTATTAATTAAGAGATTTTGCATCTGTTGATTGAGTTTATTTTTTAATGAACTCTTGATACGTTCTTTGAAGATAATGTATAATTGCTGTGGCTTTTCCATCTCCTTGTCGTGTACCTATTCTCTCATGTATTCTTTTTTCTATGTCTCTTAGACAGAAATTCTTGGGTGGCTGCACCCCAAGTTTTTTTTTCGGCAAGCTAGCCAAATAACAGGTCTGCTCCCCCCCTTGCGGGTGCCTGAACTATTTTTGACATTTTTTGCTTCTTTTAGATTTGTCCTGGTAGTCCTATGTCTGTTGTTCCTGACACAGTGACGACAATTTTACCAACTAGTAAGAAGAGAGAATCGTCGGCCAAATATGAGGAGGATAGAGCTGTTTGCCTCAAATTGTTTGAAGGATGGCCGGAGGGAGATCAGGTGGAGTTTGTGGAGCAGTTGCTTGGTCGAATGTGTCATTACCAGCACGGTCATATAAATACCGTACTTCAGCCTATGCTTCAGAGAGATTTTATTTCACTTTTACCAAGTAAGTATAACGATTAATACTTTTATTTTATTTTTTTGTTTTAGGTGGCTATGGTTGAAAGGATATTGAAGTGATTGTGGAACTTGTGGTGTAATGTCGTTGGACATACTCCCCCCCCCCGAGGTTACGCTTCACCTTGAAGCGTAACGAGGGAGGGAGTTCTTCTCACAGGTTCACTGTAATATAACAATTACATTCTATTTTAACACTGTTATCAAGTATTTCAGCTGGAAATTGATGTATTTATTTCCGTTTAGAGGGGATAATGTTGCTTAAGAGATGATATGGTGAACGCAGAGGTTGTTGTTGGTGGAGTCAGTGGATTAACATGTTCTTATATATATATATATATATATATATATATATATATATATATATATATATATATATATATATATATATATATATATATATGTCTTCACCAGCATAGCATACATCTTTACTGGTATTTTATCTACTCTTTCTGCTCCGGAGCTCAGTTCTTCGGTACACACTAGAGGCTCTAAGTTTTGCCGGTCCGTATCCACGTTTGAAATATGTAGTAAAATACAGGATCCGTCTTTACAGTCCAAAACAACGATCTGGATCTCCGTTTCTTAGCGCGTTAGCCAGGAAGTGCAAGTGGGGACTGGGGGCCAGTCATCCTGTAATTTTGCAAACTCTTTCTCTTCGCCTTCCCTGGATTTATTTGTATATTAAATTGGAATTGGGTCTATTCTGACTAAGTTTACCGAGTCACGCCACTGACCCCAGTCCTGAAGGACATGTAATAGCTTTAAGACCACAGATGCCCTTTTCATGATTATACGACAGGCATTGTGCTTACCATTAGTTTTATTAACCTAATCTTGTAGGGTAGAAAAAAAAATGTCAGTGGTTGGATGGGGTCTAATAAACCCTGAAATGAAAATGTTATGGCAAAAAATTTGACGAACTTTTCTCGGTTAACCTTTACTAACACTTCAAATACATACGAGAGAATAGGAAAATATTTTAAGTAATTACAAAAGAGCTATTTTTTCTAATTAAACGACCTTTGTGATTCAGGGTAATTCTTAAAAAATTGGAACAGAATTCGAACTTTAGCGTAAAGAGTGAGGTATTGACGAGTGGGCGTAATTCCTCATATACATAATAATTTCTTTTCGTGTTAAGTTTTAATGTAGCTTCTTACTTTCAGTTGAAAAAGCTTATTTTTTTTTTATTTAATACCTCATCCGACCAGTTAAGGATTTAATAAATAAATAAATAAAGAAAATAGGGAATGATAAGCCCCCAGCAATAGTATTCGAACAAAACTCACTGCAACTCGAAATGCATTAGTCCAGCACAGAAACAAGGGATCTAAATGCTATATAAAATTAAGTAGACTATCGTGGTGAAGTCAGCTGTTAAGTTTCATAACGTGCATTGGAGAGACGATGTTACGCAATGGGCCTGGCTGCCGCCAGTGGTGTCAATTCACAAAAATGAGGGGGGAGAAAATCCATTTTCGAAATCTAGGCAGGAGTTTTTTTTCGATTTTGTTTTAAGCGAAGATACCCCTGAAAGTTTTTCTCAGTGGAAATACCAAAAAAAAAGGTTGTCTTTTTTAATGAAAATTTCAGTATATTTTTTAAATCATAGTGGGGGTGAAGTAGAGTGGGGCGTTAAAACATCTAGGGGGCAAGTGTGTCCCCATATATAATTTAGCACCACTGGCATCCACAAGTAAGCACTAATAAGAAAAATTTGCTTGTTAAAAAATTAAAAATTTTTGACTTACATAAAAGTTTATAATGTTATATTTATTCTTGAGTTTTGCTTGTTGTTAAAAGAGGGTTCCTTGGATGTTGGCTTGTTGTCTTTTTTTTCAGTATGGAAATACGACATAAAACCAGTTTTTTTTTTATTTTTTAGTTACATTTAAATTATACTGAATCATGCTAATGGTTTTCTTCTAAATTTTATAAACTTTCGGGCTTATTTGAAACCGCCGAAGTAATGATAGATGCTAAAATATAGATGAAAATTTCCGTACGTTAAAAGTGCAAGGATCGTTTCCCGTATTTTGTGAGAAATATGGGATAAATATGAGTTCAGAAAGAGAAAAAATATCCGATGTTTACTGTGTCATTTCATGTGTAGTTTTCTTTGAACGGATCTGAACAAACTTTGTTTTAACTAAAATGTACAAAAGACCTATTAGATGGTGACCTTCGTAAAGTTTTATTTCGCCAATAAGGAGGTCCTTGAACCGACATCATGGGTACCCCTTGTTTGGGGCTAGGTATCATATTTTGGTCTTATCCTTTCTTTTTTGTTCATTTCAGAAAAAGGACTGGACCATGTTGCAGAAAATATCCTTAGCTATTTAGATGCAGAAAGCTTAAGGTCAGCTGAACAAGTATGTAAAGAGTGGAGAAGGGTGGTTGCCGAGGGTATGCTTTGGAAGAAATTAATTGAAAGGAGAGTGAGAACGGATTCGCTATGGAGGGGTCTCTCTGAAAGAAAAGACTGGTAAGCTGGATATGATTATAACTAGTTACAGACCTCAAGCATTGTTTCATGATAAAACTTACCCTAATTGCTGCAGTTTTTACCCTAATTGCTACAACTGGCCACTGAGGATCAGGAATCCTTAGGTTATTCCTTTGTACCCAGTAGATGAGAGAGGTGAGAGTAATTATTAGTGAATAAAATCAGTTATTACACATCCGAGAAGAAATCTATGCTTTTATATGGGGGGGGGGTCTCCTGAGGTTTATAATTGTGACCTAAGATTTATACGTTTTTTTTGCCCTCTTGGGAAATGATCTAATATGCCCCCTCCTTAAAAACTGAAATTGTGTGGGTTTGTTTTGTGTATGTTTTTATGGCACTTAGTATCTACCAAGTGACATATAGCGATTGCAAATTCTGTCGGTCTGTTTGTCCTGGTTTTGCTACTTTAGGCACTTCCAGGTAAACTACGACGATAAAATTTGTCAGGCGTATCAGGAACCATACGATTAAATTAAAAATTGTCGTTTCCCCGATTCGACCATCTAGGGGGAGAGGGAGTGGCGGGACGGTTAAATCGGGAAAAAAAAAAGAGGTATTTTTAACTTACGAACGGGTGATCGGATCTAAATGAAATTTGATGTTAGAAAGGATATCGTGTCTCAGAGCTCTTATTTCAAATCACGATCGGATCCGGTGACATTGCGGGGAGTTGGGGGGGGGAACCTAAAATCTTGGAAAACGCTTCGAGTGGAGGGATCGGGATGAAACTTGGTGGAAAATAAATAATCACAAGTCCTAGATACGTGATTGACAAAACTGGAACGGATTCGCTCTCTTTGGGGGAGTTGGGGGGGGGGTGATTCTGAAAAATTAGAAAAAATTAGTTATTTTTAACTGACGAAGGAGTGATTGGATCTTAATGAAATTTGATATTTGGAAGGATATCGTTTCTCAGAGCTTTTATTTTGACTCCTGACCGGACCCGGTGACACTTGGGGGAGTTGTGGGGGGGAACCTAAAAGGGATGAAACTTGGTGGAATTAATAAGCACAAGTCCTAGATACGTGATTGACATAACTGGAACGGATCCGCTCTCTTTGCGGGAGTTGGGGGGGGGGGAGGTTCATTCTAGAAAATTAGAAAAAGGAGGTATTTTTGACTTACGAAAGAGTGATTGGATCGTAATGAAATTTCATATTTAGAAGGACCTCGTAACTCAGATCTATTATTTTAAATCCCGACCGGATCCAGTGTCATTGGAGGGGGGAAGGCCGGAAATCTTGAAAAACGCTTAGTGGAGAGATCAGGATGAAACTTGGTGGGAAGAATAAGCACAAGTCCAAGATATGTGACGGAAATACCCGGACCGGATCCACTCTCTTTGGTGGGGTTGGTGGGGGTAATTCAGAAAAATTAGAAAAATGAGGCATTTGTAACTTACGCACGGGTTATCAGATATTAATGAATTTTGATCTTTAGAAGGATCTTGTGCTTTATAACTCATTTTAAATCCCGACCAGATCTGGGGACATTGGGGGGAGCTGGAGGGGGAAACCGAAAATCTTGGAAAACGCTTAGAGTGGAGAGATCGGGATGAAACTTGATGAGAAGAATAAGCACAAGTTATAGATATGTGATTGACATAATTCGAACGGATCCGTTCTCTTCAGGGGAGCTGGGGGTTGTTAATTCGGAAAAATTAAAAAAATTGTGGTATTTTAACTTTGGTATGGGTGACCGAATCTTAATGGTTTAATATTTAGAAAGAACTCATTTCTCAGAGCTCTTATTTCGAACCCCGGCTTTATATGTTGACATTGGAGGGAGTTGGAGGGGGAAACTGGAAATCTTGGAAAACGCTTATAAATGTTGTAGATAGGTGATTGATGTAACCGGACTGGGTCCGCTCTCTTTGGGGGAGTTAGGGGGTGGTGTTCAGTGCTTTGGCGAGTTTGGTGCCTCTGGACGTCCTAGGACGATGAAAATTGGTAGGCTTGTCAGAGTGCTGCACAAATTGACTTGATAAAGTCGTTTTCCCCGATTCGACTATCTGGGGGGGCTAAAGGGAGAGAAAAAGTTAGAAAAATTGAGGTATTTTTAGCTTACGAGTGGGTGATCGGATCTTAATGAATTTTGATATTTAGAAGGACCTCGTTACTCAGAGCTCTTATTTTAAATCCCGACCGGCATTAAGCTTCTGATTTTCCTTTTAAAAGCAATCTATTGATTCTTAGAATTTTGCCAGAGCTCATACTATATGAGCTCTTGGCTCTTGGGTCTTCCGACCTCGTCACAAGTACTATATAAGCTCTTAGCTCTTGTTTTGTTCATGGCTTCATTATTTTAATTTCATGGGTTGGTAATTCTGCCCATGATTGAATCCGTCTGTGGATGTTGCACTGCTGCTGCCGTGCTTGGGACTTGGGATGACCACGACCAATGTAACTGGACTTGAATACCCAGAATGTATTGGTGTACATAGTAAAGACTCAATCTTTATTTCTGAAATCAATTGACCCTATTCCTGAATAGAACTGTGATAACTCACTAAGAAACAACATAGAATAATTTTACCTGTACACAGGAGGGGGTAGGGAAAGGTTGGTCAGAAATCCACCCCCCCCCCCTACATTTTAGAATTTGAGAAATAGTTTTGTGAAAATGCTCCTTTTTCATGCTTAACCCCCTTCTTCTTGGGGAAGTTATCAAGTTGTTGGGAGGGGAATGGAGCCGAAGCCGCTCCCCATTGCTGGAGTGCCTTGCTTGTACACACTTCTTTAGCAAATGTTTCAAAATCTCTTCTCTTCTTCCCTTATAAGCATCAAATTAGATAATCAAGTACTAAGAGTCAAATGCTCTTGTCGTTCAATGGCTCTTTGGGCTTCATGAGTGTCTTCTGTATGAAGAAGCAAACTCTCTAAACAGGATATTATGACAATAAAGGATAAACAGCAGATTAAAAAGAACAAGCTAGATTTTGCTTTTTTCTAACTTATTTTGTTGCTACAAATATTGCAAATTAAAGATATATTAGGTTGTGAGTAGAATCCTTTCAATAGTTTTGACAACATCCATAGCCACTACTCTTTTCTTCCTTTAATGACAAGATCACGAAGAAGGCTTAACGGTGATTCCCTCAAGACGCACGTTTCGTCATTGGGAATGTTTTCCAAGAGACGGAGGTGCATGTTACGCCATAGGGAATGTTTACTTTTGCCTGTTACATAATATAGAGTGTATAAAAACCTACGAGGGCTAAGAAAAAACCTTCAGGGCTTCCTTACTCCAGGATTTCTAAGATTCTTACAAAAACCTACAGGGGGCCCGCTAAATCAGGATTTCCTTGGGCTTTACCTAATAGTTTCCTTAAACAAAACCTACGCTAAATCAGGATTTCCTTGGTTTGTACTTAATAGTTTCTTAAAAAATACACGCTAACTCAGGATTCCCTTGGATGTTATGTTTGAAAACTTATGAGGGCCTAGAAAAAACCTTCTGGGCTTCTTTACCCCCTATGATTTCTAAGGTTAATGTCTTAGTTTTTCTGATTCTTAAAAAAACGCGCGTGTTGAGTACACTTACGTAATACGGTATCTCTGTTACATCATAGGGAATGTTTTCTACGATATGATGGTGTCTGTCACGTAATATAAGATTGTTTGCCTAAATTGAGGATGACGTAATCATGCGTGACTTGATGGATTTATTGGGAGTGACGCAATCTCGTGTCACTTTGCAAGTTAATACTTTAAGATTTTTTTCTTTGGAATTTCTTTTTCTTTCAATGCAGGTAACTTTTTTTCAGGTAACCTTTATATTCAAATGATTTTTGTCCCTATTAGGATTCGAAAGGGCCCTTTCCATCCAACCCAACTGCTCCTTAGACAGTTGGACCAGCAATGTATTTCTAACATTATTTTTCAGGAATAGATTCTACGATATAACAAATTTTACACGCTGAGAATTTTCATGTCTCGCTTACTAGAATGATTAAGCTATTGATTACGTGTTTTTCTTATGACTGCAATACTTGAGATGCAGAGGGGAAAGTTGATTCCTAGAGTTTGATTACATTTGAAGTTCACCTGCTTGCTATACTTTAGAAGGGTATTATAAACCCAGAAAAAGCGATTCAACACTTCTTATGGATATGATCCTAGCATTTTGGAGGGTCCTTCTTAGAGGATTTCTAGAAATGTTTTATTAGAGAAAGATATAAACTTGTTCAAAACATATGAAAATACTCCTTCTTAGAGAATGTTTAGAGATCAAAATATAGAAAAATGGGGGTACACGAATGTGACTTAATTCTATATTTTGTTGATTTTTCTTTTCATTATTTCCTACCAATCCCCAGCGTGTGACACTCAATGGTTGGTCCATCCCGTAGGGAGAAATTTTAACGGGGCAGAGGGCTAGCAACCAATAACAGAGAAGGGGTTATAATTAGATAAATTTAAACCAAATTAAGAGTTATTTTGGAGAAGTTTTCATGGAAATGCTACGTGTCTTTGAGCCATGGCTATGCATATTCACGCCACCGCGGCATTATGTGGCTTAACCACCCCCTAGCAATCAATTCCTGCAGTCCCCTAACATCCAATTCCACCAGTCCCCCTAACATTTAATTCCACCGGGGCATAGAAACCAACTCCAATGGGGTCTTTGTGAGATATTCCAGTGGGACCCCTAACATCCAATTCCACCGGGGGCCTAGAAATCAATTCCAATGGGGCCTTAGCGAGCTATTCCAGTGGGACTACCAACATCCATTTTAACCGGGGAATGGCAAATGTCAGCGCCAGCGCTATCTAGAAAGATTCAATTCTCTTTTTGAGGCAACCGGAAGAGGTGATAGAAATGGATGCTTATTTTATCCAGAATTGAATCTACCGACACGTTAAAAATCGCTTGGTCGATTTTCGACTAGTCATGACAGTGTAGAGGTCCTGAAGGACAAAGGTACTTTGATGACCAAAAGATTGGAAATTGATTGACCAGGCTATGGGATTAGCCAATTGAAAATCAAACATGATCTTTACTATATTGGCTTGTAAATTACTGGATACCGAAACATGAACTAAGTTGGAAGTTCGCAAGGACCTATAACATACGCAAAATTGCGCGTTTAATCCAAACAATCAAGAAATCGCTCAATTTACCCTTAACTAGTGTTGTACGCGGCGACGCTTGAAAATTTGCCTACATTCATCTGAAGACCCTCCAAGAGTTAGAAACGTACTTTTTGACGCTTAAGACACACCTCTCCCCCAACCTACACAAAGAACCACCGACCCTTCTCTATAATAGCTGAAGCTCTATTCGGTAGACAACTTTTTAAAGCCTTAACCGGATTATCTACTCATATTAACCGTTAAAGTAAATGTCTGTTACCGTTTATTTTGTAGGATTACCCGCACCCTGAGAAATGAATGCGCTACCATACGGCACTACCGCCTCTGAAACTGGACTTTGATATGAGTATAGTTTTCAATAATTCTAAATCATTTAACCATCTCAGAAATTTCACATAATTGCTTTTTGGCCTTCTTTTGGCTAGAATTGTTGTTATGCACGACGGTATGACTGAAAACGCCGCTTTGCTGTGGGACACTCTTATCGGCCAAAATAAATATCTATGTTAACTGTTTATTTTTTTGACTACCTGTATCTTTGGAATCAAATGCGCCATTGTATCAGTTTGGGTTTCGCGCAAAGTATTCTACAGAACATGCTTGTAATAGACTTCTTCAGATTATACGACGATCTTTAGATTATAATCTTATTCCTGCAGCCATTTTTCTTGATGAAAAGAAAACTTTTGACAGCCTAACACATAAGATTCTCATTGGTAAACTTTATCATCTTGGTGTGTATGGGGAAGCATTGTCTTGGTTCTCTTCATACTTAACTGACAGATCTATCGCCACGGAAGTTACAGACGAAAAAGCTCCATTTTAATACGGAGTACCCCAAGGTTCTATTCCTGGGCCAACCCTCTTCCTCATCTATGTGAACCATCTCTACCGACTTTTTAACACCCCAATTAACAATGTTTGCTGTGGATTGTGTCACAAATCTTACTCTGAGAGTATGTTGGTGTTCAAATCTGATAGTCGAGGAGAATTAATAGCATTTGCAGATGACACTGCTTTAGGTGCTGCAGATCCGGATGAATCATCCCTTATTCTAAAGCTTCAAGCAATGGCTGAGAAAATACTCTCTTGGTTTGACATAAATCAACTAACTTTAAATGTAAAAAAGTCATACCTTCTTATTTTTTCTCGTAAAGATGTGAGCTGTGCCACAATTACTGAGCTTCATACACCAAGAGGCTCCATAAGTTGTCCCTCGGATTAATATGTGCGATTCCTGGGAGTTCTTTTGGATGAAAATTTATCATTTAAGTGGCATGTTCAAATAATAAGAGTGAAACTTTCCCGTGGACTTGGGATTATGCGAAAATTAAAGCGTTTATATCCTTTCCCTATCCCCCGTCTTTTATACTTCTCACCCCCTCAAGATTAAATATATTTATGTTTTATCTCTATCTTCGTTGGCATATCAATACTTCCAGGGAGATCTCCCATTTTGTTTTTCGGGACTGCTCAAACTAGTAGGGGAAGTAAATTTGTATATGGTTCATAACCGGGAGGATGTGATGATTCCAGCTAGTCCCTTGGTTCGCTCAGACTTCGGCCTGGCTGTGACTGAGGGCGTGCTTGGAACTTGGTTCCCGCTGAGATCCGGCAGTCACGAACACTTGGCTCCTTTAAGAGACAGATGAAAAGTTTCTTATTAAAGGCTTCCTATTAAATGTTTCTTATGTTTTTTTTTCTTTTTTGACCTGTTGCTTTGTTGGTGTTGTATCCTCGATTACACAGAGAATTTTAATTTGTATTTTATTGTCGGATGATGTGGGGTTCGCTGTTTCGTAGGGACTGCTGGTGAATTGATTTCTTTTCCTTATAAATTTATATTTAGATGTTGATTAGTATGTTTATGATAAGTTTTATGATTCTTTATTTATTATATGCCAAATCCCAAATAACGGGCCATTGAGCCCTTTGGTATATTGTTTTTGTTATTGTTATTTTATGAAAATAAGCAGAACTTGAACTTGTACTGCAATACTGACGCTCTGTCACCCCATCATCGTTCCTAAGACGTCTTTTCAATTTTTTAATAAAGTGATATCCAATTCCATTTCCCCGTTTCTGACCCTTTTTCTGACAGAGAATTTTTGTGCAACTGCTTCCGTGGTAATCTATGGCGGTCATTGACAATAGCTAATTTATTATACGGTTTTCAATCACTATCATTTTGCATTGGAAGAATAAGCACTCACATAGAACTTGTTGCATGCTGATTTTTCTCTTCGTGAAACTTGTACATTGAAGTTTCATGGTTTTTCAGGGAAACTTTTTATAGAACTTCTTATGTGATGATTTCTGCTCCTGGAAGTTATTGCGTCCTGATTTTTTTGCTCGTGAAGCCTCTTGCATATTGATTTTTCTCCTCGTGAAACTGATATTGCGCATGGAACTTGTTGCTCGCTGATTTTTTTCATGGAACTTGTTGCGTGCTAATTTCTATTCATGAAACCTGTTGCATGTTGATTTTTCTTTTTGCGAAACTTGTACATTGATTTTTCTCCTCGTGAAACTCATTTTTGTCGATAGAACTTGCTGCGTCCTGATTTTTGTTCGCGAAACTTGTTGTACGTTGAATTTTCTCTTTGTGAAACTTGTACATGATTTTTCTCCTCGTGAAACTGATCTTGCTCTCGGAACTTGCTGCGAGCAGATTTTCATGAACGAAAAACAGCACGCAGCAAGTTCCACGAACAAAAATCCCTACGCAACAAGTCTCATGAACAAAATCAATTTCACGTGGAGACAAATCAATGGACAATTTTTCACGAAAAAATCAGCATGTGTCACAATAAAAAATCAGCATGCATCAAGTTCCGCAAACAAACAACAAAATCAGCACGTAACAAGTACCAAGAACAAAATCATTTTTACGAGGAGAAAAATCAGTATGCGAGTTTCACAAAGAGAAAAATCAATAGGCAACAAGTTTCACTAACAAAAATCAATATGCAACAAGTTCCACGAACAAAAATCAACAAGCAATATGTTCCTTGAACAAAATAAGTTTTATGATGAGAAAATCGGTGTCCAAGTATCATGAAAAAAAATCAACATGCAAAAAGTTTTTTGAACAAAAATCAGCACGCAACAATTCCATGAACAAAATCAGCACGTAACAAGTTCCATGAACAAAAATAGTTGCATGCGGAGAAAAGTCAACGAACAAGTTTTACGAAGAGAAAAAATGAACAAAAAGCAATTTTCACGAACAAAAATCAGCACGCTACAGGCTCCACGAACAGTAACAAACACGCAACAAGTTCCACGAACAAAATTAGTTTCACGAGGAGAAAATCAATGTACAAGTTTCATGAAGAGTAAAATGAACATGCACCAAACTTAATGACCCAAAAAAAAGTGTACAGTTTGACGAAGAAAAAAATCAACATTTAGCAAATTTCATGAACAAAACAAGCACGCGACGAGTTCCATGAACAAAAACAGTTTCACAAGGAGAAAAATCAATATACAAGTTTTACGAAGAGAAAAATCAGCACGGAGCAAATCCCACGACCAAAAAAATTAGTCTGCAACGAGTTCAATGAACAAAATCAGTTTCATGAGGAGAAAAATCAATTTACAAGTTTCACGAAGAGAAAAATCAGCATGCAATAACTTTCACGAACAAAAATTTGCACGCAACAAGTTCCATGAATACAAATGAGCACGCAACAAGTTGCGTGAACGAAATCAGTTTCACGAGGAGAAAAATCAATGTACAAGTTTCACGAAGAGAAAATCAACATGGAACAAGTTCCATATGCAAAATCAGTTTTAATTCGATCAGAAAATTAATATACAACTTTTAAGAAGAGAAAAATCAAATACAAGTTGTTTCACGAACAAAAATCAGCACACAACAAGTTATGCGAAAAAACCTGCACCCAACAAGTTCCATGAACAAAACCAGTTCGAGAAAAATTAATGTATAAGTTTCACGATTAGGAAAATCAATATGCAAGAAGTTTCACGAACAAAAAAAAATCACCACGCATTAAGTTCCAGAAACAAAAATCAATATGTAAAAATTTGCTTAAACAAAATAAATCTCGGAAGGAAAAAAAATAATTTACAAGTTTCTCGAATAGAAAAATCAACATGCAACAAGTTTCACGAACAAAAAATCAGCATATGTGGTCTTCGATGAAGTTTGGTCCTCGTCGCTATTTGTATAAGAATCAGCATGCACGAAGTTCCACGAGCATAAATCAGCGCGTAACAAGTTCCAGGAACAAAAATCAGCATGCGACAGTTTCCATGAACAAAATCAGTTTCACGAACAAAAATGTCCATGTGTTGTCTTTGACGGAGTTTGGTGTTTTTCGCTGTTTGTATAAAAAATCAGCTTGCACAAGTTTCAAGGACAGAAATCAACGCACAACAAGTTCCACGAACAAAAATCAGTACGTGACAATTTCTACGAAGCAAATCAGTTTCAAGAAAAAAATGTGGTATTCGACGAATTGTAGTCTTCGTCGCCATTTATACAAAAATCAGCATGCACCAAGTTTCACGAACAAAAATCAGCACGCGACATTTCCTATGAACAAAATCGGTTTCATGTTGAGAAAATCGTTGTAGAACTTTCATGAAGTGATAAATCAACATGCAACAAGTTTTGCGAGCAAAATCAGCACACAACAAATTCCATGAATAAAAATCAGCACATAACAAGTAAGCACGTAACAAGTTCCAGGAACAAAAATAAGTACCTACAAGTTCCATGGACAAAATAAGTTTCACAAGGAGAAAAATCAATGTACAAATTTCACGAAGTGAAAAATCAACATGCAACAAGTTTCGCGAATAAAATCAGCACGAAACAAGTTCCACGAACAAAAATTAGTACGCAACAAGTTCTATGAACAAAATTAGTTTTACGAGGAGATAAATCAATATCAATAAATCAATAAAGTTTATTGATTTAAAAAATCAATAAAGTTTCACGAAGAAAAGAAAAATTAACATGTAACAAGTTTCATGAACAAAATCAGCACGCGATGATTTCTATGTGCAAAATCAGTTTCGCGAGGAGAAAAATCAACGTTTTACAAGATTCAGGAACAAAAATTAGGATGTAGCCAGTTCAAGGAACAAAATCACCACGCAGCAAGTTTCATGATGTACAAGTTCCCGAAGGAAAAAATCGGCATTCAACTAGTTTCACGAACAAAAATCAGTACGCAACAAGCTTCTTGAAAGAAATCAAAACGCAGCAAGTTCCATGAACCAAAACAGTTTCATTGCTAGAAAAATAAATGGACAAGTTTCACGAAGAGAAAAAAATGAATATGCAGCATGTTTCACGAGCAAAAATCAGCACGCGATAGGCTCCACGAATAATAATCAGCACGCAACAAGTTCCACGGACAGAATCAGTTTCACGAGGAGATAATATCCATTTACAAGTTTCCTGAAGGCAAAAATCAACATGCAACAAGTTTTACGAACAAAAAATCAGCCCATAACAGGTTCCACGAACAATAATCAACACGTAAAAAGTTCCATGAATAAAATCAGTTTCACGAGGAGAAAAAATTAATTTACAAGTTTCACAAAGAGAAAAATCAAAATGCAACAAGTTTCAGGAACAAAATCAGCAAGTAACGAGTTCCATGAACAAATCAGTTTCACGAGGAGAAAAACCAGTGTACAAGTTTCACGAAGGGAAAAATTAACGCGTAACAAGTTTCATAAGAAAAATTAGCACGCAGCAAGCTTTTTGTCTTCATGAAACTAGTACATTTATTATTTCTCCTCTTGAAACTTATTTTATTCCTGGAACCTGTTGCGTGTTGATTTCTCTTCACTATACTTGTTGCATGTTGATTTCTCTTCACGAAACTTGTTGCATGTTGATAATCAGTTAGATTATTTAGGAAATAAAAAACAAAATAAAAATGAAAATTTTACTTTAAGTATGATTATTTGTTTTGGAATCTTTCTCTGTTTTAATGTATTATGAACGATTTTTGAAGTGATTCATCTTTGGGTTAGTGGAAACCCAGATTCTGCCACCTTTAAAAACATCTAATGACCTAAACTTCTAAATTGCTTTTTGCGACAAAACCGGAGCTAATAGATGAACATGTAGGGGAGTATAGCTCTGTGCATATGAGTCCTTAGCTTAACATGAATTTCTAGCGTTTATGACTTTGGGCCAATATAGTCAAGGCTGATTGTAAAAAGAAAAGAACGAAATGTGATTAATAGAAACACATTATGTCTATAGGCTACTTTAATTTCTAGCTAAGCATCAACTTCACATCTGGGGGGTTACGAGGTTTGAACCCCCTCCCAAAATTGTGCCCGACTTGTAAAATCATTACAAAATTGCATACACTCAAACTTTTTATGTGTCTTTTAATTTTTTGTCTTTTAATACCTCCCCCTCCCGAAAAAGTACTTCCTTCGGATAAAAACTGGCCACACCATTGCTTACTATACATGTAAACTGGACTTACAGGCTTGAAATATATTTTTATGTGCTGTGGGGATAGTGGAATGCAAAGGGGTAGTTAAAAATAAATGACACTAAAATTCTAAAATCGTGAATAGCCATCCTTACAATTTATGATTTGGTTCACCTCGTCGAGTTAAATTAGGCTTGGAAACTTCAAGCTGTTACCTAAACAGGCCGGGTCTTCAAGTTCTGATCGTTGAACCCTTTTCAAGTTCAAACTTGAACTTCTTGTTTATTAATTGAATGTTACTGCCAAACATATTTAGTAGTAGCCTGTTACCAGGGGAAATTTTGTGACTAAAATCTACAAGAACTTGGCAAAAAAATAATATAATAAGTAAATAAGTAAATAAAAAAATGATTGTCGCAAGTAATTCCTGTTAATGAGATTGCCTACATTCATTAAACCCATTGACAATGCCACCATCTTTTGTTATAACCCTACGTACTCGCTGTAAATTATCATAGTAAATGTCAAAGAAGTAATAAAGGGGGATAAGTTTTAATTTAAAGAAATGTGACTAAAAATAAAAAAAAAACGATTGAAACGGAGGAATAAAACTTTCAGAAATAGTGAGAATCTTGGCAGTGAAATAAAATTTTCAAAACTAATTTGAGGTTTAGCTGTATGCCACTTAAAAGTATCTTGTCCCTTATTTGTTTGGAAGAGACAGGGACGTAGTCTTCACAGGGTGGAGGGCTTGTCTCCCTGAAATTACAGTTTTTCCCAGATTTTCGGACCATTTTTATTCCAATTACCAAAAAGATTTTTTTTTTTTTTTTTTTTTTTTTTTTTTTTTTTTTTTTTTTTTTTTTTTTTTTTTTTTTTTTTTTTTTTTTTTAGTTTCCCCACCCTGAAAAAATTTCGCGTTTGTGCCAAGGCTTAGTTCCTTTAATTTTAGTTATCATAACTTTGCTTTTTTCAATGAATTGCTTTCTTGTTTTCTTCGATCAAATTGTATTAGATAAAGTAACTATTTCAATACGGTTGGTATTTTCATGATTTAGAAATATTTATGCCAATGCACTCCCTTCTATAGGGAATTTATGACCTCTTCGTGACATTACATTTTCTGTAGGGGCATCGATACCTTTTCTTTTTATTTCATCTTTGCTTCCATAATTTTTGTGTTTTGCACAAAGAAGGAAGGGAATTATCCCCTGATATAAATCCAAAGACTGGTGTTTAAGAGCCAAAATTTTCCTTCAGGGCATACTGCAGACAACACACTGTGTCCTATTGCTTATATTTGCTAATTTGTCCTCTCCCAAACAACATGCTTATGCATCCCACTGGAAGAAGCTTTTTAATTTATTCTTGCTGTAAACTGGTATTTTCCACCGTTATCTCAGAAAATTTGAAATCAAACAGTTTACGATAATCTACTGTTTGGTACGATATTTCCGAGTGCACCAAGAGATCTTTGGAAATAGATAGGAAATAAAAGCCTTTTTGAAATAAAAAAAATTCTTATGCTCTTTTTAGACTAGTAGGCCTATGTCTTTCAGGATAAGACAGCAAATATTTTTATATTCAGTCTTAATGATGGTAAAAGGCACGATACGACAGTCTGAAGGTGACAAAAATTAGTGCAACCCTGAGTTACAACCCTGCAACAGTTAGCAACCCAGAACCATTCATACTTTTTCGTAATAAACCTGTCTTGTAAAACTTAATCCTGAGGTTATGTCTAAGTCTTTGCCAAGTAACGAATAACCATAACACTGCGTGTATGGCACTGTGTTCTATATGGACCGTATCTAGGGGGAGGGGTGAGGTTCACCTGGTTTGAATCCCCCCTTCCAAAAATTTTGTCTGACTCTTAAAAAACAAGTGACAAAAATACATATAATCAAGTTTTTTTGTGTTTTGTAATTTTTTTTCCGTAACTTACAGTTTGATAATAATATTTCCATTATATCTACAATATCTACAGAAATTTAGACTCAATAAGTTTGATGTTGCCCATCAAAAGACATTAGTATAAGAAACGTAGCCTTATTTAAAAGGGGGGCTGGTATCACCCTCAAACGACGAGTGATCATGGATGCGTGTTTATTTGTTTAGCTGTTTTTTGTTTTTGCTTTTTAGGGGTGGTTGTGTGCAACCAGTGGCCGTAGCGTATTGATAGAAGGCGCAGTGGAATGGAAACTGAAAGTTTTACTGCCCCTTTTAAGTACGTTAATAAAATACATCTGTGCCACAGCTAAGCGGCAATTTTCTCCATTTTTGTTGTGCTAAACAACAATTAGACCTTAAAGAGGACCAGAATCCTATCAAGTAAACATTCTGCAATAGCCATACGATTTAGAACTATCGAAAGCTATTTATTTTGCCTCCAAGTTTCAGACTTCACATTTCCGCATGATGGCGAATTCGTTCCTAAACATGTGTAGAGTGCATACAAAATAAATAGTCGATATAGAGTAATGTTTACACTCTCTTTGACTGAGTTGACCCATTTAATTCTTCATTGATTTATGCAAGGTAGTGTAGGCTATACTTGCGCACGAACTACTTAGGAAAAACCTGTGGATTTCACTTTAATTTGAGGGAGGGGGTATTTTGAAGCCTCAAGAAGAAGGTTCACATTTCTAACTTCCAGTTTATATATATATATATATATATATATATATATATATATATATATATATATATATATATATATATATATATATATATATATATATATATATATATATATATATATATCGATTTTAACCGCAATATGGGTTATGCGGGGTGACAACTTCTCTCTTATTACAGAGGCAAACGTAACGATTAAGACATTGGATTGGATCTTCCTGTTTACCTTCGCCAGATTTCTGCAGGTACCCATTTAGAGCTGGATTGACTCTGTCTGAGCTTACAGAGCCAGGCCGCTGACCCTATCCTAAACTAAATAATTGTGTACGCTAGGATTCAAACCCTCGCCCTCTTGGAAAAAGAATCCTAAATACAGCGCACTAATCCACTCAGCTAGATCTAATTTGAGAGGGTATTCTGAAACCTCAAGAAGAAGGCCCAGATGTTGTAACTGTCAGTCCATGTAATCGGGATTTTAGACCGCATCCCTCCCCCTCCCTGAAAAATTTAAATGATGAGCTGTCTCAGGAACAATTATCATTCTCGGAGCAATATTATACTAAAATAAACCTTTAACATAAACCTCGAGAAAGGGGTCGGGGGCAGTTCACACACTGATGAGAGCCCTTAGCCTAATGCAATAAAAATTTTCTCTAAGAACGAACGTAAATTAAATAAAAAAGAAGTTTTCCTTAGTGAAAGTACAGAATGAGAGTAGAACTCACTCTTTTCTGCTAAAGACTTTTCTTACAATAACGAATTTTCTGTAAGTCGTTATTGTAAGTTTACTGGTAAGGTTTTCATGGTTTTCCGGTACAGCGGATGCCATTATTCTTTATACGGAGAAGTTAGACAAAGGCAAGAATGTATGAGGTCTTTCACTATATATATATATATATATATATATATATATATATATATATATATATATATATATATATATATATATATATTCTGTACTTACTTAATTTTTGTTTATTTCAGGGCGAAGCATTTATTTAAGCCAAAGCCAGGGACAAGTCACCCAGGTCACACATTTTATAGGAAGCTTTACCCACAAATTATAAGGGATATCGAGGTAAGGTTCTTTTATGTAAAAAAAAGAGCCTGTTCAACATATATATATATATATATATATATATATATATATATATATATATATATATATATATATATATATATATATATATATATATATATATATATATATATATATATATATATATATATATATATATATATATATATATATATATATATATATATATATATATATATATATATATATATATATATATATATATATATATATATATATATATATATATATATATATATATATATATATATATATATATATATATATATATATATGTTGAACAGGCTCATATGCGAGGATGTTTTAAGAACAATGTTGAGATTAATACGCTTTTTTAAATAATACTACTTTTTGGCGCCTTTTTTGAATCAATGTCCAATTCTTAAAATAATTTGCCCCTCTAAAATACAATTTTACTGATCACCGAAAATATCCGCTGGAAATTATTTCTACTACTATTGCTAACAACCGACTGCAGCACCAAGCCGCTTAAGTCCAACACAGCTACGCACGCTCCTCCTCCATCCAAATCTATTCAAAGCTTCCTTCTTTACACCTTCCTATGAAGCTCCCAAATCCCTTAAATCGTTCCTTGTGACATCCTCCCATCCCAACCGAGCACGACCTGCTTTTCGTTTCGCCCTAGACGGTTGGTCGAAAAGAACAATCTTTGGCAATATGTTATCTTCCATCCGCAGAACGTGCCTTAGCCATGTCAACCTTTGTGTCATTAGTCCTAGAAAGCAGAATTGAACCGAAAAAATTATTTCAAATTGCCATAATTTAAAATTTAGGAATAAATACTTTTTAGACATCAGACTGTGCTGAGAAAACTGTATTGTTCCCTACTCGAAATCCAAAATGTGTTTTCCTTTGTATTTTCTTTTGATTTGGAACTAAATTTGGGAGAAGATGACTCGCGAAGCAAGAACATTTGTTTTTATTCAAAGATCAAAGTTTTTACCACTCAGAGGCTGTTTTTTTTTTTGGAGAAGGGTAGATAGGGGACTTGCCACGGGTATAGAAATTTTAGGGGGGGGGGGCAAATTTTAAATAAACAATCTAACGGTTATAATTTTGCGGTTTGTGAAATCTAATTTTGTTAAAATAAAGTAGACGGTGCAGTTCGCTTTAAGTATAGGCTAAGTAAGTTAAATCCAAAATTTTCTTTTCTGTCATATCTTCAACACCATTCCCTGAAAACAAAACCAAGTAGACCGAATTTAAGCAATTTTAAGTTGAATTTTAATCAAATAGTAAGTAGACCAAATTACAGAATTAACAGCAAGCACTTGGGACGAGATAATTCATAGTTTTTCAGAGGCTAAAGTAAGGAAAGTCGGATTTAATATATTATAATTTTTGTTAATGAAGGAAAATTTTGTTAATAACTGAAAATTGTGTTAAAATTTGGCCTGACAATTTTCGGGAGACAGGGGCAGGGGCGAATCTCCATCTCTTTATGGAGGAGGGCAGGGGTTTCTATATCCGGATAGTCAAGAGGCATGGGCTATATAATAATTTTTTTATCTACATTATTAGGGGGGATTCCTGGATACACCCTTGACCAAGAATCCTCAATACGTACTTGACTAACGCATTTTATGGATCTTGGCAATGAAAACCTGTCAGTCATGTTGTCAACACCAACAGGGTCTTCAAAAATTATTCCTTTCAGGTCTAAAGGCTGCTTCTGATATTTTGACATTTCTGAGGTAATTGTCAAAAACCGATTGTTACGCTGTTGAGTTGCCGTATGTATATGTCTGCATGTGTGATGGATATATATCATTTTTGTTAAAATTTGTCCCATATATTTTTTGTTTTTATTTCATTTTTACAAGGCCGTATCCTGTGGGAACAAATTTTTGTTCAACTTGTAAAAACGGAACGAAAATGCATGTAAACGAATTTTTAATGTGTTTTTAAAATATTCTTTTCTCGCATCCCTCTCCCCCCCAAAGAAATCTTTGATGCTCCCTTGTTGCGGAAGAGAATTGGACGGAATTTCTCCCTGCGCTTTTAAACTACATTTTCTGTCCTTATGATGTTTTCGTTCATACTGGTTTTTAATTGTTTTTGTCTATATTAGCATATTCTTAGGCTACTCGAAAACCATTCCCGAAACCTAAGTAAATAACCATAAAAATTAAAAATATATTTAAAAGATTTTATAAAGTTCCAGTTATTCTGTCTCGTTCATCTGATCTTGTAGTTGTAGAGTATGTAATGCTGTTATTTTAATATTTGCAGAGAAAACTTCCTATTTCTTTTGTTTCAAGTAAATTGGCATCAAGCGGAAACCCGTTTAGCTTTTAGTAAACCGTTCAGCTTAGCCAAATTTATGCTGGTGATTGTTTTTTCCCTCTCAACAGGTTTGGATATCATTCGACGACTTTATAATTTTCACGAAATTATTTGATTGACTCATTATCCGCAGCCAATCACGCTTATAAAAACATAATTTAGGCAAGTCCTCAGAAAAAAGATCTGATTTGAATACCTCAGAGATAAACGATGGAGAATCCGTGTTCCCTCCCCCGATCTAATAATATCTATACCCTTGCTCTTGATTGAAAATGTGGCTAGTGACCAAGGCTGTGTAGTCAGAATTGGCACTAACTTACAGATAAAGGAGTGAGTCATTGCAGGGACGTACCCAGGATTTTGCCAATTGGGGTGCCCGAGTAAACTGTCGTTAACCCGGGGTCAAGCTATATTTTAGAATGGAAGAATAGAATAGATTGATACCACCTAGCGAGAATCTGGTATCTATTCCTTTTTCTATCTCTGAGTTTGGCACTTGTTTGGTGCATGAATTTGGCAATAATCTTGACGTTGTATTTATTTACTTTTTAAATAAAAAAATGGCCTCAGGGAAATTATTCTGAGTAGAATGACGATTGCGGGAAGAAGCTTCTTGGTAAAAATTATCTGTCTACATGTTTCCTGATGGTTTTTTTTTAAATGAAAGATTGTCTAAAAACTCATTTTAAGGTAATTCCAACAAGCAATCTGCATTTTCCTTGTTGCCCAATTCTGAAACTACTATTTTATCCTTTTCTGTTTTAATTTTCTTCCGCTTATTATCTTTGTACAACCATGCCTTCCACTTTGACCATTTCCTTCTAATGTTCAATAAAATATGGATCAAGTTCTTCTGTTTCAGAACTCACCAAAAAAAAAAAGATTAGGATACAGCTGCTGTAGAAGCTGTTCTGTTTGGTCGCTTGACCCTTCTGTAGTTCATAAAACATGGTAAAATTATTATTGACTATTAGTAAAGGTAACTGCACTGTCAATTTGTGGCCGTGATCCGCGGTCTAAGATTACCTATTTCTGGTTGGTCACAAAACAGGAAGCTCATTTGATTTTCATACTCCGTTGATTTCTTTTGTCAATTACAAAACGCTACTTTTTCATTTAATTTGCTACCGGTTCTGCTCTTGTCTGCACTCACGGTGATCAGCGTTGCCAACGCAGTACAGTTATAACGTTCTAGGCAAAATTTAAAGGCCATGGTACAATGCGGTATGGTAATTGTATGATATACCCCCTACCTAATATTTTCCTAATATATTTCTCTGACGCTCAATCGTAGTGAAACATATCAAATATATGATACAAATATTATACTTTAGAAACAAATATGGGCTATATATGTGTACACTAGGGGGGTGGAAGTGAAGTATAGTGGGTCGTACAATTATTCTGCATATTATGTTGTAAGAACTGTTTTCTAACTTCACTGTCCAAATACATTACCCCCCCTCTCCTAATGTGCAAATATATAGCCCAAATTATATATTCCGTCTATTCCGTCACTTCTCTGTTTTCTAACTTCACTGTCCAAATACATTACCCCCCCTCTCCTAATGTGCAAATATATAGCCCAAATTATATATTCCGTCTATTCCGTCACTTCTCTTTGTCTTGTCTCACGCTTAGCTGAAAGAAACTAAAAAAAAAAAACGGTTCTATAATGCGTCAATGAATGAACAACTTGAGCGGTAGGGGGTTTATTATACAAGTACCTGCGGGGTACATTTGCGACTTTTTCGGTACAATGCACATTTTCGTGTACATTATGGTTTTACTTGTTTTTTTCTGCCTCGTACGTTTTAGCTCATCAAGTTTTAGCTCATCGAAAATTTCCGAAATTTTTAAAATGTTGTATCGATGGTGAAAATTAATCTCTTGTGGTACAATTTTAGTCGGAAAATTGGTACAGTTTATTTCAAAATTATGGCAACGCTGGTTATGAACTCCAGGTAAAAGTTGCAACAAATACACTACTGGTTTTATTGATGCACTTGATTGTTCATAAATAATTTAATTTTTTGTTTACGGATTGTTGATTTATATGAAATATTCTGCTATTATAACGACAATGAAGGTTTTAGCAAATAAACAGAAAGTCACTTTTCAAGGAGGCTTGTTTTGGCCTTCTAGTCGATATCAATCTTAATCCTGTTCAAGTACTTAAAGCGAGGTCAGGGTTGCCATATCTAGCTGGCACCTCGTTGAGTCACTGAGGTTGATGTAAAAATGAAGTAAACATTTTAAGGCTTAAATATTAGCGAGAAGAAAGGATAGTATAATTTTCTCACAAAAGAAATGTTTTATTTAGACATCATTAGTTGTTGCGTTTGTCCTTGGGAATTTTGACGACTTTGTCCTTATTCTGTAAAGGAAATGTGGTCGTTGGATAACAAAGCGGGATCGATATTTTCTCTATCATTAACCAGTGTTTCTAGTCAGGACATCCAGCTTGTTTTACAAAGATAAAAGGCATGTCGTATATAGTCTTTAAGATTTTTTCAGTAACTATATTTAGCCTAAATTGGTATAATGGGTCCCGCAAAATCTTAGTAATTCGGATTATTAAGTAATTCGGTAATTCACTAATCTTAGCAATTCGGTCTATTTTTTTCGCCGTCGTTGCCATTTCTGTAATTTTGTCATTAATTTGCGTTTATTGCGCCCAAAAAGAAATGTGACGACAAAAACAAAACCGTAATGTTAAACGTGAATTATATATATATATATATATATATATATATATATATATATATATATATATATATATATATATATATATAGAGAAAGGACGAGTTTCTTATTATTATTTGCTCTAAACAAGCTAAATTCTGTTTCAAATGTTCTACAATTTCTGGTAATGGTTACTAAATGGGGAGCCTATTCGGACTCATCGGCTAGTAGCACTGAACGCGTCTTGCTACTTCCTTATTAGCTAGCACACACTCGAGAATTTATATTGCGAACATTCGACAAGAACCAGTTTTCATGATTTTTATATACCAGACAATTAGCTTCGGCTTGGTGGCATACTACATTGCAGGTATATTATAATTAAATATTTAGTTGGTATTTTGGTTAGGTTAGTTGGTATTTGGTTGGTATTAGGTATTTTGGAAGACGGGGAAGACACCCCCGTCTTCCTTCCATAATTCTTTGTTGTAGTTTGCATAATTTTGTTACTAAATTACTATATTTTCGTAATATTTTGGTATATTTCATTATGATTAACCTAACTTCAATTCTTGAGTGTGTACTAGATAACAAGGTTAGTAATTATTAGTAACACCCTCGCAAGCAACGCTTTTGTTGTGCTACCGATTGATTTTGTCTGTGTTATTTCCTTTGGTTAATAAATTAATACTACTACTACTAAAAAAAAGAAGTTCCTCCGTCTTAGTTGAATGAGTCGAACTACAAATTATAAGGATGACCATGTATAATTTTTAGAGTTATTTTAAATTCTTCCTTTGAATTCTGCGAACGAATTGAGATTTCATGTTCTTCCTTTTAAGATTTACGTTAATTTATCGTAAGAAAGCAATTTGAATTTCGGCTCATTGCGACTGAAAGCAATAACCAAGGCTAACAGAAATCTGATTTGTCCGAAAGTTGAATGAAAATGGAATAAAGTACGATTTTACTTCTTGTAAACTACTATTTAGTAATCCTTTTGTTGCGCGTCATTTTATATGAAATACCCTTCCCAATTTGGCTCGAGAATGTCACTCGTTTGGCACCTTCCAGAGACTTCGGGTTTTCATGCGATTAAATAAAAAAAAATAAGTTTTTTTAACTGAAAGTAAGGAGCAAAATTAAAACTTAAAACGAACAGAAATTACTTCGTATATGAAAGGGGCTGCTTCCTCACTAACATCCCGCTCTTGACGCTAAAGTTTGACTCTTTCTCTCAACTCTTCTTTTTAAAACAGTAAAAAACTTTAGCGTAAAGAGCGGGATGTTGGTGAGGAAGCAGCCCCTTTCATATACGAAGTAATTTCTGTTCGTTTTAAGTTTTAATTTTGCTCCTTACTTTCAGTTAAAAAAACTTGTTTTTTTTAATTTAATTTCTGAACGTTTTTCAATCAATGCATGTTTTGATTTTGGCTCTCCGCAGAGGAATAATTAAAACGAAATTTGCATATTTATTAATTTTCTTTTGCTAAATGACTTTCTCATAATTTTGATTGAATGATTTTGAGAAAAAAGAGCGTGGGAGGAAGCCTAGTTGCCCTCCGATTGTTTGGTTAATTAAGATAAAGGCAACTAGAACTTCTAATTTTTAACGAATCTTTTTTTTAGTAAAAGATATACGTAACTTATAAATTAGCTTACGTAAAGAAGTTTTGTATTCTCATGTTTTTATTACATATATGAGGGGGTTCGCCCCCTCGTCAGTACCTCGCTCTTTACACTAAAGCTTAGATTTTGTCCCAATTCATTAAGAATGACCCCTGAATCACCAAAGCCGTAAAATAAATAGTTGAAATTACTAAAAATACTTTAGCGTAAAGAGCGGGGTATTAGGAGGAGGTGAGCCCCTCATACGGGTAATAATTTCTGTTCGTTTTATGTTTTAATGCTGCTCTTTACTTCCAGCTGAAAAAAACTTTTTCATATTTCTTTTTTCATTGTTTTTTTTTTTAATAATGCTAGTAAATCCTGCGCTCCCTTCATGGAAATTTTCTTCTACCATGACAAATTCCTCGATGGAAAGCTGCCCCAGCCTATCCATCTATTCTCAACCCCTCCCCCTAGCCAAAAAATCCTACTGAAAACGCCTACACACTTCCCAATAACCACTACTATATGTAAGCACTGGTCAAACTTTGTAACTTGTAGCCCCTCCCCCAGGGACTTTGGGGGAGTAAGTCATCCCAAAGACATAGTTTTTATGTTTTTCGACTATGCTGAACAAAATGGCTATCTCAAAATTTTGATCCGTTGACTTTAGGGAAAAAATGAGCGTGGGAGGGGGCCTAGATGCCCTCCAATTTTTTTGGTCTCTTAAAAAGGGCACTAGAACTTTTCATTTCCGTTAGAATGAGCCCTCTTGTGACATTCTAGGACCACTTGGTCGATACGATGACCCCTGGGAAAAAAAAACAAACAAACAAATAAACACGCACCCGTGATTTGTCTTCTGGCAAAAAATACAAAATTCCACATTTTTGTAGATAGGAGCTTGAAACTTCTACAATAGGGTTCTCTGAGACGCTGAATCTGACTGTGTCATTTTCGTTAAGATCCTATGACTTTTAGAGGGTGTTTCCCCCTATTTTCCTAAATAAGGCAAATTTTCTCAGGCTCGTAACTTTTGATGGGTAAGACTAAACTTGATGAAACTTATATATTTAAAATCAGCATTAAAATGCGATTCTTTTGGTGTAGCTATTGATATCAAAATTCAATTTTTTAGTTTTGGTTACTATTGAGCCGGATCGCTCCTTACTACAGTTCGTTACCCCGAACTGTTTGATTAATTTTTATTGTTTTTTTTTTTGCTTTTTTTCTCCTTTTTCCGTAGCATTAATTCGACTTTATTTCATCTATTTGATTTACTTAATGTTTATAACATTTTTCTTCTATTCATTTAATGCTTAATTGCAATGGATGTATTCCCCTCTTTTACAGGTCTAGAAGTCTTTCGGGGGTTAGCACAATGTAGCCTATCCATTGTATGATTAATTAATTATGAATAAATCTGATCTTATATTGTTATTTTGGATAGTATTATTTGTTGAACAGTAATTTATGTTACTATAATTTGTATTATTGCTTGTAACATAACAACTATTTAGTTACTTATAATTTTATTTTGGATAGAATTATTTGTTGAATAGTAACTAGTTTTTGGAAAATAAATTTATGTCTGCAAAAATTATGTATGCAAAATACCTTTAAATAGAACGATAAAGGCATATTTAATTTTTTTTAACTCTGGTAAAATGACCCAAGACATTCTATTTATTAATTTTGTAGTGTAAAAGCTTCCTCGCAACTAATCAGTGTGGTGTTGACAAAAATATAACCGCAGTTGGTTTTATGTATATGCTAGTTCCTTTACTCTCTCGCCTTCTTGAAACTGCTGATTTTTGATCAAATATTAAGAATTTTGCGCATTTTAGTCTCTATTCTAACATTTCTCTTAAGAGAAGTATATCCCTCCAGAGTCGGAATGCGTTATCTTACAATACGTTATGTTTATTTGAAAGGTCGGATGTTGAACGGCTAAGGATTCCTCGGACTAAGGTTCAGTGCCCTTTGTGTTTTTGGCTGAAACAGAAACAGTAAAAAAATCCATTTTTATTTTCCGTTTTTTTTTTTTGTGGAAAAGCTGAAAAGACCCGTTTTTACTTACAAAACCGTCGTCTTAAAAGATATTAATTTTTAGAAAACGAAGTTTTTTGAGGGAAGTAAAGAGCAAAGTTGAAACTTAAAACGAACTAAAATTATTGGTTCACAGTCTATCTCATATATCAATAAAGCTAGTACAAATAAACCAAGTAATTATATTTCCCTATGTTTATAGGATTATAGAAAACTAGCGCTTTACTGAAAACGCAATTTTATAGGGAAAACGTAGATATGAGCAATATCTTTTATATGAGCTATAAGAAATGTTTTGGTAGCCCACTAGCCCCACCCCTTTAGAAATTGTACAAAAAGGCGATTTTAGTGCCATGTGGCTCTTACAGATTGTGGAATCCATAAAAAGCACGTAGATATGAGAAATAGTTTTTGAATGAGCCATTTAGCATCTCTCTATAATGTTCTGATAGCCTGCTGATAGCCGGGCTATCATATATGATAGCTATAATGTTCTGATAGCCGGTCGCAAGAGCCAAGAGCTCATATGGTATGAGCTCTGGCAAAATTCTAAGAACCAATAGATTGCTTTAAAAGAAAATCAGAGGCTCAATGCCGGTCGGGATTTAAAATCAGAGCTCTGAGTCACGAGGTCCTTCCAAATATCAAAATTCATTAAGATCCGATCACCCACTCGTAAGTTAAAAATACCTCAATTTTTCTAATTTTTCCTCTCCCTTCAACCCCCCAGATGGTCGAATTGAGGAAAACGACTTTATCAAGTCAATTTGTGCAGTTCCCTAACACGCCTACCAATTTTCATCGTCCTAGCACGCCCAGAAGCACCAAACTCGCCAAAGTACTGAATCCCACCCCCTAACTCCCCCAAAGAGAGCGGATCCAGTCCGGTTACGTCAATTACGAATCTACGATATTTATAAGCGTTTTCTAAGATTTCCGGTTTCCCCCTCCAACTTCCCCCAATGTCAACAGATCTGGTCGGGATTTGAAATAAGTGCTTTGAGACACGAGTTCCTTCTAAATATCAAATTTCATTAAGGTCCGGTCACCCGTTCTTAAGTTAAAAATACCTCAATATTTCGAATTTTTTCAAATTAACAACCCCCAGCTCCCCCAAAGAGAACGGATCCGTTCCAATTATGTCAACCACGTATCTATAACTTGTGCTTATTCTTCCCATCAAGTTTCATCCTGATTTCTCCACTCTAAGCGTTTTCCAAGATTTCCGGTTTCCCCCTCCAACCCCCCTTATCAAATTTCATTAAGATCTGATCATTCGTTCGTAAGTTAAAAATATCTCCTTTGTTCTAATTTTTCCTATTTAACTGTCCTTCCACTCTCCCCCCCCCCAGATGATCGAATCGGGAAAATGACAATTTCTAATTTAATCTGGTCTGGTTCCTGGTACGCCTGCCAAATTTCATGGTCCTAGCTTACCTGGAAGTGCCTAAAGTAGTAAAACCAGAACAGACAAACAGACAGACAGACCGACAGAATTTGCGATCGCTATATGTCACTTGGTAGATACCAAGTGCCATAAAAACGGGAGACTGATCAGTGCTACCGATGCAAAAAAGTGATTTTCCTTGTTGTTTAAGGAGGGGGACTAATTTCCCTGTCGCAGGTTCTCAACCATGCTGATTCCAATGCTACGCTTTTCATTTTGATCTGACGCCATTTTTGAGGGGTTTCGGACTTTTTCAAAATCACCGTAAATTTATTTTCGCAGTAAAGTTTTACTTTTAAGACGAACCGAGATAATAGTTACCATTCCTGAGACAGGGTTTCCTGAGTTTTTAGTGGGGAGTAAATTTTTTTGAATGATTTCCTTTCAGCAAGGATGTATTTTTTTGGGGGGGGGGGCAAACGCCTAGAATCGAAGATTTAATCAGATGGATTAATAAAAAGACCATACATACAGCAAGACCCGACCTATAAATTTTTACTTAGAACATTTGAAGTTGAACTGCCTTTGCTGTCAATCAAGCACTGCTTTCGCATAAAGTACCTAACAACACTAAATGTACTTTGACCATATATTGAAGTTGCAGGTACTGAGATATGTATGCAAGCAATTTCAATCAAAGCGAGCAAAAATTAACGTGAGTAGGGAAGTTTTAACAATTTTTTGTTTGTTAAAGTAAGAAAAAGTGAAAACATTTTATATTTATTTTGTTTTTAGATCACTTTTAAAAAATACTAAGACTTTCAATTTTTAAGTGAATGAACCTGATCCAAAGTTATATGACCACCCTTTCCATAAAAACCTTAATGTTAACAATGGGCAAATAATGTAACTTACAGCCCTTGTCCTGAGGGCTGTGGGGGAGGGGTTGTTATCCTTAATGGCATAATTTTCTGATCATTCATATATGCATAACAAATTGGCTATCTCAAAATTTCGATTGGATGCGTTTGGGGAAATGATGGGCGAAGGGGGCTGGTTGCCCTCCAATCCCTTTCGACTATGAAAAAGGGCACTAAAACTTTAAATTAATAATCCAATGAGTCCCCTCCGATGTTTATGCGGCCACTCTTTCCATAAAACCTTACATGCCTTGGGGCATAACTTTCAACCCTTGCCCTGAGGGCTCCGGGGGGGAGGGTTAATATTCAAAGACGTATTTACTGGATTTTTAACTACGCTGAACAAAACTGTTCTGTCTAAATTTTGATTGGGTATATTTGGGAAATGATAGGCGTGGGGGGGCTGGTTGCCCTCCAATCACTCGAATATTAAAAAGGGGTTCCAATGTCCTTGCAATATAGAACAATATAGAACTTGCAATTTCCAATCGACTGAGGCCCTTCCGAAGTTTCTACGATAACTCCTTCTATACGAAGTGCTCTGGTAAAAAAAAAAAAAAAAATATTGTGCCCACATCGCTTTTTACTTAGCTAGTGTAATTGCGCTGCCTGTGATGTTTGAACCATTTTTTTAACAAATGACCATCCCGAAATTTCATCAGATACATTTCGGGAAAATACTACGTATAGGGGGGGGGGAATTAGCTGCCCTCCGATCACTTTGACTCTTAAAAAGGGCACTAGGACTTTCGATTACCAATCCGATCAGTCCTCTTCGAAGTTTATACGACCACCTTTTCTATAAGATCTTATATGCCCCCGGGCATAAATTACAGTCCTTATCCTGAGAACTGTTTGGGGGGAGTGTCATCTGCAAAGACATAATTTCGGACCTTACAACTACGCTGAACAAAATGGCTATTTTGATTGGATGTGTTGTGAAAGTAATGGGCCTTGAAGGGGGGCTTGTTGTCCTCCAACCACTTTTGACTAATAAAAAGGGTACTAGCTCTTTCAATTTACTATCGAAGGATCCCCTTTCAAAGTCTCTACGACAACTCCGTCCATGCAAAGTGCCCTGGTCTAAAAAAAAACTAAAAAACAAAAAAAAATGTTAATAAATATTACATTGCGCCTATATCGCTCTTTACTTAGGCAGCGTTATTGCACTGCCTATGATAAATTGTGTTTTTGATCCCTTTCAGATAAACGACCTAATAAAGAGTCCTTTGTAATCGTAATGTCTACCTCCAACTTAATGAACCGAGTAGGCTACTGGAGTGACATATGAGATTAGCACCAATAGAAGATGGCAAATTCGTCCGTGAAATACACCTACTTTCATATAAACCTTTGATATATGACTGGCTGTTTGCAGCCCCACAGTCTTTTTTCTACGCTGATCACCTCTTTCTGTAGTTTAATACCGCAGGTACGGGGCTTATTCTGGCGGTACAAAAAACCGTAGGCCTATGTGTGCAGCCCTTGGTGTATTTAAATTCCATTTAAATCATATCATATTCTTGAATTAAATAAATCATTAAATTATTTAAATAACCATTTAAATAAATCATATTCTTGAATTACTCGTATTTAATCATAATTTCTTGAGAAGTAATGGGAATAAAATAACACGCAACGGAAAATGTAGTTGCACCACATTGCGGTTACGACCCCCCCCCACCCTACCCCTGCTCACTTACACGATCTTTTACTTCAAAGTGCATTTTTTGTCCAAGTAGATTAATCACAAAATATGGCAACTATGGGGACAGTCAACGCTAGCTGACTCGCCATTTCAATTTCCGTATCGCTTTTACAATTTATTTATCGGTTACTGCCAGATTTCAAACGTTCTTTTGAAACAGTTCGTGGTAACGAACGGTATAACTAAGGAGTGACTCGGTCGAATAGCAATAGAAACTCTAAAAAACGGAATTTTGATAAGAATAGACTGCCTCAAAGGAATTGAATTTTTATACTGATTCCAAACATATAAAATTCATTAGGTTTGACCATACTAATCAAAAGCTACGAGCCTGAGAAAATTTGCCAGATTTTCGACAAGGGGGAGGGCAACACCAAATAGTCGAGGGATCCTAATGAAACACCACCAAATAGTCAAGGGATCCTAAAGAAAATCTCACCACAAGATTCATCATATCTGACAATTCTATTGTTAAGATTTCAAGGTTTTATCTACAAAAATGTGGAATTTTTTTTCAGAACAAAGATCACTGCTCCGTGTTTGTTTGTTTGTTTTTTCAGGGGTGACCGTTTCGAACCAATAGCCCTAATAAATTGGACAATAGCTCATTTAAAAAAAAATAAAAAGTTCTAGTGTCCTTTTTAGAGACAAAAGATTGGAGGACAGTTAGCCCCCTTCCCTCCCACATTTTTCTATAAACACGTCTGATCAAAATTTTAAGATATCCATTCGATTCGGCATAGTTGCAAGGTTCGATAATAATATTTTCGGTGACAACATGACACTCCATAGTCCCTGGCTAAAGGAATGTAAGCTCCGCAATTTGCCCGTATTGTTCACATGTAGAATTTGACTTAGCTATAGGGGAATGTAAGGAAAATTGTCGGGCAATTTTCCACCGGGAGGAGAGGGAGGATTTTTCACAGGGAGAATTTTCCGAGGGGAAAAAGGTTTACGGGAGTATTTTCCAGGACAAATGTTACACTCAGCGGAAAGGAGGGAAGGGGATTTCCTGCCAAGATTTGAAAAACGGTCAGAAATTAACTAAAAAATAACAATTTTTTTCAACTGAAAGTAGGGAGCAACATTAAAACTTAAAACGAAAAGAAATTATTCTGTATTATGAGGGGGGCTTCCCCTTCCCCAACCCTCGCTCTTTACGATAAATCTGACGTCCTGATTCTTTAGGAAAGACTACTCAAACACAGGGTGGGCGTTGATTTTGAATGAGAAGTATTTTAAAGAGTTTTAGGACAAATCAAGACAAAAAGTCAAACTTGAGCGTACAGAGCGAAGGTAAAGGAACGGAAGCCCCCTCATATACAGAATAATTTATGTTTGTTTTATGCTTTAATGTTGCTTCTTGCTTTCAGATAAAAAATCTGTTTTTGTTTTACTTAATAAGATAAAGAAAGGGTAAACTAGTGAAAAAGAAAAGGTTTTTTAGGTAAGCTTATTTGATCGAGATTATCGATTAATAATCCGAATGTTCTTTTACACATGAGCTTATAATTAATTTTGACCTCTTGTTTATGGGGGGGTGGTGATCGCATCCCCCCCTCCTAAGTGCAAGGATTTTAGTGCAGTAATACCTTAATCATAATGAACGGAGCAACCAGTTCGCAACATCTAGTGAATATTTCTTTTCGGTCAGTTGTGAAGGGGGAATGTTTTAGGAGTGTTAAAAGATTTGTATTTCGCATTAGCGTTGATCCTTATACGAAATTTTATTTTCGGGGAGATCTTGGAGAACTTATTTTTCTTTCTAGGAAATTTGGGGAAACCCCGAAAAAATCGGGAATAGTTTGGGCACTGGTTCCAAGACGTTTGAATGGTTGTCAAAAATTTCGACTGCATGATTCCTGTAAGTTTGGTATATAAATACAGTATACAGCTTCATATTTTATAGGATACTTCCAAAAAACACCATTTTTTCCAAAAAACTGCTATCCGTAAAACGTGCTCTAACCATCTCGGCCTTACTTAGATTATTACCCTAGAACAGTGGTTCCTAATTTTTTTCAAGTTTCGTACCCATGAAAATCCATTAAAAAGTTTCATCTTAGAGTACCCATTTTCACGGGGTACTATTACTTACCTATAATACTTATAAGAAAATAGTTTTAAATTCTTCGTCATCTTGATATAAGCTGAGTTTTAAAGGCACAAATTAAATGCACAAATTAAACACCATTTTGTGTATTTTGGGCATTATGAAGCTAGATGTTATAACCGACAAATATCTTATATTTATAAATATTAAGGGGGGAGACAGTTGAAAAAAATTGTTTCGATAATTTGTGTAAAGAAGTGCCATGAAATTAAGACAAATTCTGGATTTCATGAAGGCATAGGCCTGGAGCCCCCCCCTCCCAATGGCGTATGTTTCTACTGACAACCTTAACGAATATTAGGTTTATAATTCCTTATACGTAATATTGCACTATATATTCTTTTCGCATTAGAAGTCTTCAAATTGAGTACACAAAATATAATCGGTGGGTATCGATAATTTTTTTGAAAGTACTTAGGCTATACCAAGTATCGGGCATCTTTTTTCTTTAGTTGAAATTAATTTTCCACGTCTCCAGAGATAAGAATATACTACTTGACAAAATACTAAAAAGCTTATTCCTCCAAATACCCTCAGCTTCATTCCCTTCTGATCGTGACTTAAGAAGGGAGACAACAGCACGCCAATTTAATAGTCCAAAGTTTCTTTCTCATTGTTAAAGAGGGCAGTTCTGTTTTTTGGTGTTCCATTCTGTGGCGGCAATTGGAAGGGAGGAATTCGCCGGTACTTATGTGTTATATAGCACAGACTCGAGAACTTGTATCGCGGACATGAGACTTTACCCGGTTTTCACGGCGATTATAAAAGCCAATTAGCTTTGGCTAATTACTTTGTTACTAAAATATTGTATTTTCATCATACTTTGTTTTATTTCATTAGCATTCACCAAACTTCACGTCTCGAGTGTGTATCATAGCACATAATTTGTCTACCCCCTACTAAATTTCCGTGAATTTACGCCAACCCCTCCATTAAGTCTTTTAAAAAAGACTTAGTGTATCTATTTTTTCAAAACCATTTAATATTACAAATTTAGAGCCTGTTGGATAAGTTGAATGCCCAAGTACACGAATAAAGAAGAAAATGAAAAAGCCTGTTTTGATATCCTGAGAAGAATTGTGACCGTGAAAGTTGATCCAACAGTTTGCTATTGTGTCTTGAATATTAGGCGAAGATTATCAATTGAGTTTCCACTTAATGAATAAGGGATGTTGCCAGATTGTTCATCTGTAAATTGCACTGTTACAAAAACGGGTTTTTAGTTCAGGCCTAAATATGTATTCAGGTTGAACTGCGAGTTGAGGGTTATTTCTTCAACTTGTAAATTATTGATAATTTGATGATCGTCTTTTTATTTACCATGTTTGATAATCAGAATTTTTTTTTATTTGGACTCTTCCAATCGAGTCTTATAAGGTTCTATAATCGCTGAAGCTTCATATGTAGGACGAGTTGTTAGAAAACCACGGCAGCTATTTGAGCATGGTGACTTTTTGTGCGTCGCCACTTTGGCAGCCGCGAGCTAGGTCGTTTTTAATGAAATTTATTATCTTGTTGAAAAATTATCAGACCTCCCCCGCGTTCAATACTGCTGATGGTAATTAATTGCAATTATTGGATAAGCGGAATTATTGTGCTCTATTGAACGCCGTTTGGCAGCAATATTAATTGAATTTTACTCAAGCAAATTGAAGAATTGCCAAAAGGCTTAAATCTAGTGATATAACTTTTCCTCTTTATCGGTCTATGTTGTTTCTATTATACCAAAAATTACTACTGCTACTACTACTACTGCGAGGGGCGTAGCTCCAGCATTTTATTGGGTGGGAGCAAGAGGGATCCACATCCGGAGAGTCAAGGGGTATGGGCTATACAATAATTTTTTCTTCAAATTATTGGGGGGAAACTGCCCCCTGGACCCCCCCCCCCCCCAAAGGAAGCCACTGACTACTGCTCATACCTCACCGTGGCACCAAGCCGCCTGAGGCCAACACAGATACGCACATTCCTCCTCCATCCCAATCTACTCAAAGCCTCTCTTTTCACATCCCCCAGGAAGTTCCCGTTTCCCTTAAATCTTTTCTGACGACATTTCCTTGCCAAAAATTACAGTAAAAAAGAGTTTAAAATATTGCAGCTCCGTGGCAGCTTTTGAGAATGGTTTTAACTGGAAAGAGTTATAACTTGTCCAGATATTTTTCTTCTTCTTGTTAGGATTGTTATGGGGAGACGCTATCGTATAATATCATCACTGGAATCAAATTCGGCCTGCTGTTACTTAATTCGAACTCCAGGTCCTGTATAAGCAAATATTTGACTTAACAAGTTTCAGTTGGCACTTTTTAATGCAATTCCACTTCTGCAGTCGCCCATTGAACGATAAAAAATTACAAGCTTTTGGTACTTGTGTTATTATATAATACACACTCGAGAAGTGAAGTTTGGTGAATGCTAATGAAATATGACAAAATATGACGAAAATACAATACTTTATTAACAGAAGTATGAAAACTACCACAAAGAATTATGGAAGGGGGGCGCATTATATTAGCATTATATTATATTAAAGGGGGGCGCATTATATTAAATACGTAACATGACCTAACCAAAATACCAACTAAATATTTATCCAAAATATAGCTATAATGGGGTTTCCTAACGAGCCGAAGATAATTGTCTGGTATTGACAGTGTGAAAACTGGATATTGTCTCATACAAGTTCTCGAGTGTGTATTATATAATAGACAAGTACCCTATTTTTCGATCAATAGTTTTTTAAGCTTACGTTACCTATGCCTCTGATTTCACAATTTTAAGTAGTATTTTATTTCCTCCTCAAAGGGCTACGGCTTCCTGATGGATTGAATCTGGAAAAATATAAACAACTAATTTGGGGTCATTTCTTTTGGTCGCCGGCCACTACGATACTTCACTGAATAGATCCTACTATTTCAAAAAAAAAAAAAATTGGCTCAGTTCCAAATGGGTCAGACATTCAGTTTGCACCAGACATAAACGTTAATGGAGTGAAGTTCACCTTTAATGGTTCATGTCAATTGCTTAAAAAAAGTTTGGTATTATATAAGGACATTCAAGTTGTGGTATTATAACGTTTAGTGGATACTGAAAACTAACAAAGAGTTTCAGTGACCCGACCAAAAAGCAGTCCACTCCTGCATGGTAATGTGTATTCTTCCAACCATCCCCTCCCCTTCTCTGGTCTAAGGTAATCATGTTCAGATCATACCATTGTTAATATTTGATTTTCTTATTGTAGACCATAGAAGATAATTGGAAATGTGGAAGACATACATTGCAAAGAATAAATTGCCGTTCAGAAAATTCCAAAGGTGTTTACTGTCTTCAGTATGATGATCAGCGCATTGTATCAGGACTTAGGGATAATACAATTAAAATATGGGATAGAAATTCACTGCAGTGCGTAAAGGTATCATTTATTTTTTGTATCTATTTCACTATTATATGCTTCATTTATTTATATACTGATTTACAAAAACATACATACACACATACACACTCGGCACAAAAGCTGAATGTATTAATCCTTTTTCCGTTCCGTCCTTCTATAGCCAGTGGTTCTCAACCGGGGTCCACATGGACCCTAGGGGTCCATGTAATATTTACGGGGGTCCATGAAGAAAACCAACTCAGAACGCCCTTTATTTTTAAAAATTCAATTTCTACTGTAATTTACTGTTCACTTTATATTGTGTTCACTGTGTGATACACCGTCAACACTTAGTTGCAAAGAAAATGAGTGCATGTCTGCATGATTCCCTTACTGTTGTAATAAAAGTAGTTAACCATATTATTTCAAATTCTCTTCGAGACCACCTTTTTCGTGAATTCTGTAAGCAAAATGGAGAAAAGCTTAGGCGGCTTGTAATACATATAGAAGTGAGATAGCTATCAAAGGGGAATTGTCTTAAGCGTTTCATTGCACTTTGGGATTCTATTGTTTCCTTTCTTGCTGACACACAACTTGGAGCAAAACTGCTTGCAAATAAATTTGATGTGTTTTACTTATCAGATATATTTGAAAAATTTAATTCACTTAATAAACAGCTCCAAGAGAACAATTCTGATCTGATATCTAGTAAAAGTGCTATTGCTGCTTTTTTAAGGAAAATACAGCTGTATAAGAATAATATCAGGCGTCGTGCATTTGAACAGTTTCCTTGTTTGGCCTGTGTTAACAGCGATTTGTAAGATGAAGATCTTGCATTATATGGTGAATATTTGGAAAATATACATGAAGATATGCAAACTCGGGTTGGTGACCTGCTCGGGATGGATATACCAATTTGGGTTTCGACTCCTTTCGAAGTTAATGTTGCCGAAATAGACATATCTTTGCAAGAGCCCCTCAACGAAATATAAAGTGATGAAATAATGCATGCAAAATTCAAAGATGAAAAGTACAATATATGGAAAACAAATGATGTTGCTACAAAGTACCCTTTGCTCTGGGAGAAAGTGCAGTTCTACGTTATTGCTTTTCCTACATTTTTTCTTATTGAAGCGGGATTTAGTCGTATTTTCAAATGTTATCAGAAAATTGCAATAGACTTGACATTTGTGAAAAGGGGTGATTTTCGACTATCATTAACATCAATAGAACCAAATATAAATAAACTCGCCGAGAAGAACCAACCACAGGGATCACATTGAATAAACATGCCTTTTCCTTTTTTTTAACCACACACTTAATTTCAACTCCTTTTTTATCTAGTTTACATAATGTTGGAGTGAATTGAACTGCCTGAGGAGCTCTACTCTCCATGAGCTTGTGTTGCTTGCCCATGGAAGAAAAATTTTAATATTGTAGTTATTATCACAATAATAGTAATAATAACAATAATTATTATTATTATAGTAGAATATTTTATTTGCATTAAATTAGCTTTTATTTAAAAATAAAGCTTAATCGTATACTATTTCTTTGATAATTAAGACCTTAAAATTTATAAAAGTATTCAAAACTCAGGCTCTGCATTCGTTCGGCCACATGGTTATAAGACAAACTCGGAATGAACCTACGCGACCGAAATAATAGAACGCTGCGTACTGAAGTTTAACATGGAAACCATCATTCGCCGCTGCCATCTTTCCTGGTTCGGCCATGCTTGTCGTAAGCCTGATTACTCCATTGTTTTTAGGACACTTCGTTTTAATCCATTCCTAAGTTGAAAATAGGCGCGGAGGAGTGGATTTAGCTATTCAGATTCACTTGGCATATAAAAAATTTCTGGGGTCCTAGCCATTTCTTGTGATTAGCTACAATTACCAATCAGCTACTCAGATTGTACTTACATCAAGAAAATGTTTTAGATTCTGGAAGAACTGATAGTGACACGAATCAGAAACACAGTATTACATCATTAGGAAATTTATATATATATATATATATATATATATATATATATATATATATATATATATATATATATATATATATATATATATATATATATATATATATATATATATTATATATATATATATATATTATATGTATATTATACATATATATATATATATTATATATAGATTATATATGTATATATATAAATATATAATATATATATATATATTATATATAGATTATATATGTATATATATAAATATATAATATATATATATATAATATATATATATAATATATATATATAATATATATATAATACATATATATATGTATAATATATATATATATATATATATATATATATATATATATATATATATATATATATATATATATATATATATATATATATATATATATATATATATATATATATATATATATATAATATATGTATATAATATATATATATAAAATATATATATATATATATATATATATATATATATATACATATATAATATATATATATATATATATAATATATATATATATATATATATATATATATATATATATATATATATATATATATATATACAGAAAATGCGTTATTAGGAAAACATCTGCCATTAGCCTTTATGCTAATAAACCAATTAGCTTGTCACATAAAATCTTTTGGATTCCCCCCCCCCCCCAAACCACCAAAAATACATCTTTTAGGGATATTTTTATTGAAAAATGACCTGTTGGACTATTATCAGTTCAAACAGAAAAAAAAGTGAAATTGACCCTGTAAGCTTTGAAAATATATTCTATCCTGTTTCTTCCCCCTACATTTTCGTGAAATGCCGCCACTGAATGGAGATAAGCTTAAAAAGTGGAGGGACTTGGCTATTCGCCTATAAGGGGAAGGCCAAAATCGTAGTATTGGTTTAGCAAGAACCAAACTTTTTCAAGAGAGAGTTGTATCGTTTTGATCACGGAGAACTAAGGAAAAAGTCGGATTCCATCTAAAAGCCACCACTGTCTTAACCTTTAAAATATCGAGTTTCTACTATTACGTCATCTATAGTTCAATTTTGTATTCAGAATAGATTTCTCTGATGCTTAAGTTAAGAACTTTTCTAAGACCGAGACATTTAACATAGTCATTTTACGTCGAATGTTTGAGCTACAGTATATTATAGCAAAAAAGGGGGGAAGGGCTTGAAATACATTAGGTGTGTAGTTTTTCTAACTTGATCTTTGTCTTTTTGGGGCTCGAGTGAATCTTCTCAGAATGAGAAGGTGACGCACGTAAATAAAATTTACGTGGGTTACTAAGCTTAATACTAAGAACTTACTTTTTCATAGATTTTCAATTGGTCTAATAACCCCCATAACAAAGATAAGTTAAAGATTATTCCTAAAAATGCTTTTGTATTTTATTGTTCTCAAGACAGTAGTGTTGGTAGTGTTGTGTGATCATTTGATTTAACGATATATCGATATTTTTATTTTCGAAATTCGATAATCGATTCTGATATTTTCGATCAGTTTTTTTTTCTTCAGATTAACTTTAGGTTTTGCCAAAATTCAATAACAAAAATTGTATTTAAAGAGTATTTTGCGCAATATCTCCCAAATTTTGAATAGAATACAAAAGAAAAAACTTCCATTATATCAATGAACATTATAAAAACCCTGATTTGGAATTATTCGGGCTCAGGATAAAGAAAAAGGATACAGAAAAATAAGATACTGGCTATTTTTGGCTATTCAAAATTAGCCGCATGTCAATAGTTTCCAAGCAACATTAAAACTCAAAAGAATAGAAATTGTTCTGTTTATGAGGGGGATAACTCCTCTGTACCTCCCTCTTCGCCCCAAAATTTGTTTTTGCTTTTTTTGTTTCAGAAGTTGTTCTTAAAAAAATGGGGGGAAAAAGTTACAATTACCGTAAAAAAACGATGCATTGAAGAGAGGGACCTACTCCTCATACACCAGACGATTTCAGTTCGTTTTAACTTTGGATGTTGTTCCCTACTTTTAGTTGAAAAAATTGTTTTTATTTAATTTTTTTTTCAAATAACACCGGAAAACCCTTCTTTTTTCTCCATGGAAAATCCCCTCCCTCAAGAAAATTTCTCCTTGAAAGTTCTTTCCAAGTAAGACCCCCCTTCCTCCAGAAAATTCTATCCCCGCTGAAAATTCCCTCCAGAAAATTTTTCCCGACAAATCTGCCTAAAAAATTCTTTTGAGCCAACTTCTATTTGAGAAAAAGACTTATTTTTCTTTAATCTCTAACTGTTTTTCAAATCATGTCGGAGATCCTCCCTCCGCGGAAAATTTTTCCTGGAAATTCTCTCCTCCTAATGTCTTAATGGAAACTTTCTCCCGCGTAAAATTCCCCCATTGAGAATATTTCCCGTGAAAAATCCCCCTCCCACGGAAAAATCCCCCAGATGATTTCAACTGCTTTGAAAATTTTCCATAGGCAATTTTCCCGGTATATCTCCATATGTAAAATTAAATTGGCAAAGTGAAAGTAAATCAAATAAAAATAATTTCATATAAGGATTCTGGTAAATTTCTCCATGTATGGTTTCCCCTTGGAAGTTCAGCCGGAAACTTCCTTACTCACGGAAGATCTCCTATTGCAAAATCCACACTACAGATAATTCCCCCACGGAAAACTCACCCTCCCCAAAATGTCTCTTTACTTCCAAAAACAAACACTAAATGTAGACACTGGACATGTATCATAACTTACAACCTTTTCTCCCGGGACTTGCAGGGCCGTGTCATCCCCAAAGGCATGATTACTTGGCTTCTCAACTATGCTGATCAATATGGTTGTCTCAAAATTTTGATCGAATGACTAAAGGGGGCATGGGATGGTGATGTAGCTGCCCCCCAATCATTTTGCTCACAAAATGAGGAACTGGAATTGTAACTTTCGTTTGAGCAAACCCTCTGCTGATCTTATATGACCTTTGGTTCGAAACGTTCACCCTGACAAAGCAAAAACAAAAAAACACATATACTTGGTGTTTCTTCTGGCAAAAATTACGAAATTTTACTCTTTTCACGTGAAAGCTAGAAACCTATAATGTAAGGTTCTCTGATATGCCGAATCTAAGGGTGTGATTTTATCAAGCTTCTTTGAATTTTTAGGGGCGTTTTCGCCCTAAATTTTCTCAGACTTCCATGGCTTTTGATGGGTACATTAGTCTTGATGAATGTTATATATCTGGAGTCGGCGTAAAAGCTAATTCAGTTGATGTATCAAAATTCCGTGCTTTAGAGTGTCTGTTGTTTTTTGGCCAAGATACTCCTTACTTACAGTTTGTTACCACGAACTATATGATTAACTGATCAGGCTTGGAATTTACTTTCAGAAAGGGTATTGGTGGCAGGCATTGATATTAATTTTAGGACAAATTCATATAGGTATTTCTGAGACCCATATTACAATACTTCCGTGACTTGAGTGGATAAGTTTTTTTTTTGAACATAAGACTCCCTACTGAAAATATGGAAAGCCATGATAGATACAGCTGCTGATAATCTAGCCTTGCAATAATCCCCACAAACTGGCTTGATTCTGTAGTGGCTGAATTGTTGGGTCTGTCACGGCACATGCATCTATTGGTTTTCTCTGTTAATCTTTTCTGATGGATATTCACCGGTAGATACCAAAAAAGCCGAAATAATATCGTTTTCGATATCGATATTTACGTTTCAACATCGATATTTGGTGAGATATATCGATATTGATATTTAATATTGCCCAACACTAATTGTTGGGTGATATTAGATATTGATATCGAAAACCTTCAAAATTCTTGGCTATATAAACAATATCTTCTAAGCTTATAGGCAATGCTCAGATCACGCTCCAGGTCAGGTCACGATTGTCACATACCTCAAATCACGTTTCTAGAAATTATGCATTAACTATGACGATCATCTCCAAGTCGAGAGCAAAATAACAAGAGATATGGGTTGGGACTTACTGGAACCTGTATCAACAGATGCAAGTGCCGTCACAGTCTCTGTGATTCAGCCGCAACAGAATCAAGCCAGTTTGTGGGGAGCTCATGACGGAGTTTCAGTAGTTCGTTTTAAGTTTTAATGTTGCTCTTTATTTTGACTTGATGATAAAGAACTGTTTTATGGAAAACCAACAGTCTTAGGGGCTTTCTGGGCATTTATGGATATTCCTATGTTTGGAAGGTTGTCACTTGTGGATAACTCTCTAGCACACCAATCTTTGATGTTTTTACTCTGTCATTCAGACACGTCTCTGTGATTCAGCCGCAACAGAATCAAGCCAGTTTGTGGGGAGCTCATGACGGAGTTTCAGTAGTTCGTTTTAAGTTTTAATGTTGCTCTTTATTTTGACTTGATGGTAAAGAACTGTTTTATGGAAAACCAACAGTCTTAGGGGCTTTCTGGGCATTTATGGATATTCCTATGTTTGGAAGGTTGTCACTTGTGGATAACTCTCTAGCACACCAATCTTTGATGTTTTTACTGAAAACACATAGTTCGTGGTAATTATGTAGTTTGTTGTGAATAAAATGCCGGGTGGTGAAGGTGACGAAGAACTTACTGACAAACTCATAGAAGAAGAGTTTGAATCTGAATCTGAGTCTGCGATAAAGAGAGGTTCTTCGTCACTTTAACCATCCTGCATTTTATTCACAACTAACTATATGATTACCACGAACTATATGTTTTCAGTAAAAACATCAAGATTGGAATGCTAGAGAGTTAACCACAAGTGACAACCTTCCAAATGTAGGAATATCCATAAATATCCAGGAAAAAGACGGTAACTGGAACTGTAATTTCCGTTTAAGCAATTTGTCACAAAGTGGGTAACTGGAACTGTAACTTTCGTTTGAGCAACTGGTCAAAATATCCATGAAAAAGGGGGGTGTGAGAGGGGGATATAGCTGCCCCCCCCCCCAATCGTTTTGGTCACAAAGTGGATAACTGGATCTGTAACTTTCGCTTGAGCTACTGATCAAACTGATCAACTCAAGTCGTAGAAGTCTTGTAAAATGGCTCTCAGAAATACCTATACGAACTTGTCATAAAATTAGTGTGCATGCTCGCCACCAATGTCCTTTCTGAAAGTGGATTTTAAGCCCGATCGGCTAATCAAATATTTCGTGGTAACAATACGTAAGTAAAGAGCAACTCGGCCTAATAACAACCGAAACTCTGAAGCATGGAATTTCGTTAAAAATAGATACATCAAATGAATTGGCTTTTCATGCCGACTCCAGATATATAAAATTCATCAAATTTCATATACCCATCAAAAGCTGTGAGCCTTAGAAAATTTGTATGAAAATTTATATAGAAATTGTTTTTAGACAGAGTGGGAACGCCCCTAAAAAGTCAAAGCATCTTAATAAAAATCGCAGCATCAGGTTCGGCATATCAGGAAATTATACTGCAAGGGTTTCTAGCTCCCATCTGCAAGAATGCGAAATTTTGCAATTTTTGAAAGAAGAAAAATGACAGATGCGTGTATATTATTTCTGTTGGTTTTTTTTCTTGTTTTTTTTTTATGCCAGGGTGATCGTATCGAACCAATGGTCATATAAGATCGGGAAAGGGCTTGCTCAAACAGAAATTTCATTTCTAGCTTCCCATTTTGTGACCAAAACGGTCGGAGGGCAACTAGATATCCCCTCCCTCCCACGCTCCCTTTTCCCAAAGTCATCTGATCAACATTTTGAGATCAGTTATTTGTTATTGGGAAGTAAACAGACGTTTTTGGGGGCGGGTGATATTTTCTGTGGGGGGTATTTTTCAGGGGGGGGGGGCTCCAAGGGAGAAGGTTCGTGAGTAGGAAAGTTTCTGGGGATGAACTTTCAAAGGAAAACTATACACGAGGGAAATTGCCGGAATTCTTATACGAAATTCATTTTATTTGACCTACTTTCTCTTTGCCAATTCAATTTTATATGTGAAGATATTTCTGGGTAAAGTTTCGGGACCAGGCAAAATTTTCAAAGGAGTCAAAGCTGTCTGGGCGATATTTTCGTGGGGGTGGTAATTTGCGCAGGAGAAATTCTCCATGGGAGAATTTTAAACGTGATAAAAATCTTCTATTGAGACATTCTATGGGGAGAATTTCTAGAAAAAATTTTCCACGGAGGGGGATTTCTGGCATAATTTGAAAACTATTAAAAATTAAAAGAAAATCGAGTCTTTTTTTTAACGAAAGTAGGTTAAAAACAATATTCCAAGCGAAATTGCCCCAAGAAGTTTTTTTTGTGAGGAATTCTCAGCAAGGATGGAATTGTCTTGAGGGAAAGGGGACCTTAGGCGGGAGAAAGTTTCCACTTAAAATTTTTCTTGGGTAGTTTTTCCATGAAGAGAAAAGGTGGATCTTCCAGCAATATTGGGAAAAACGATAGAAGTTAAATAAAAGAACTTATTTTTTTCAACTAAAAGTAAGGAGCAACATTAAAGCGAACAGAAATTATCCCGTGTATGAGGGTGGATCCCCCTCCTCAATACCTCGCTCTTTACGCTAATTTTAACTTTTTTCCCCATTATTTAAGAACAACTCTTTAAACAAAAGACAATTGGAGTCAGGAGATTTTTAAAATACAAAAAGACACCTTGGCGTGAAGAGCGAGATATTGAGTAAGGATTATCCCCCTTATATGTGGGAAAGTTTTCGTTCTTTTAAATTTTAATGTTGCTCCTTACTTTCAGTTGAAAAAAAAGAACGATTTTTATATTTAATCACAGAAAGGCTGAACCAATTCTCAAGAAAAAATATATACATGTTGCAGCCAGTAGATTATTTTTCTTTATCCCGAGCCCGATTAATTCCAAATCAGGGCTTTTGTAATGTTCATTCATGTAAGGAAGTTTATTTATTTTATTAAAAAATTGAATAATGTGCAATTAAAATTTAAATTAAAATGTGCAAAATATTCTTTATTTGCAAATTTTGTAATTGAATTTTGCCGAACCGTAACGTTAATCTGAGTAAAAACATGATCAGAAAAATCGAAATCGATTATCGGAAGCAAAAATGTCGATATATCGGTATATCGTTTAACTAAGATATCGCCCGAAACTACAAGACTGTATACTATAATTTAATAAACAAGAAAAATGTGATGTTCTTGACCCCCCCCCCCCCTCCCGAAATTTTTGTCCGACTCTTAAAAACGTAATCAAAATTAATATAAATACATTTTTGATGTGTTTTAAAGTTTTTTGGTACCCACCCCCCTCCCGAAAAGAATCCGGGATACGGCCCTGCCCCTCCCCGCCCTCCTTATCTGATATATTATAAGTAAAGTATGCCGTCACTTGACCTCTTTATGGATGGTTAATTTAAAGTTTGATAATCTTACTTGGTGTTGATTGACGTATACTTGTTTCTTTATCTAAGCATATATTTTTGAGTTTGTATAAATTTGTTTGTATTTAATGAAGTATTTGACCAAAATACGAGTCAAATAATCAGGATATTAATCATAAGTAAAAAAAATCGTATATTAATCAGTAAATAACAGGTTAGTTCGTTGATAGGTCTCTAATTCGCATGACCTACTGTGACCCCTTGTATATGGGATCAAAACTCCCCAGGCTGAGAAGTGTAATTCTCAACAGTTTCAGAGCCGTTGAAGAAGTTTTGGAGACTTTTTTAACTCTACTCTCGCTTCCTTCTGCAACAAATCCATAATAATGAGAACATACAGTTCTAAGCTTAATATAATAAGTGGCTTTAGCGGTTGTCTCGCAAGAGATGCCTCGTATTGCCATCTAGGTTTCCTGTGGAGTTTACAAAATGACACTGATGAGTTTCATCTCAGACTGCAATAGTTTGAAGCTTGAATTTTGGAAGTGGTAAAATTGGAAGCGGTTTAACCAACTCCTATGATGAAAGTGTAAATATGATTCAAAGCTTGATGCAATATGGATATTAAACGATGTTTTTCTGAGTATGAATGCTAGATGGCACTTTTAGATTATTTAACGGCAATGAAAGTTGGCAATCTTATTAGTTAAAATGATCTGTAACTTAGGAAGTAATCTGTGAATTAATTTCTTTCAGGTTTTGACCGGCCATACTGGTTCTGTTCTCTGTCTACAATATGATGAACGGGTGATTATTAGCGGATCTTCAGACGCAACAGTTAGAGTTTGGGATGCACAGACTGGTGAATTGGTCAACACTCTCATTCATCATTGCGAAGCTGTGTTACATCTTAGATTTTCAGCAGGAATGATGGTCACTTGCTCTAAGGTAATTTCAAAAGCACAACTTGTCTCTTCAAATAATTTTATGAGAAGACTGAATAACTCTGTTACATATAGTGCAGTCAGACCTGATTTTTCTGGGAATTGATTCTTCTGATATGGATTCTATCCTGAGAACGGGGGGAGAGGGTAAAAACTATGCATTTTTTAACTATCATTTTTTAGGATAGAGTTGCTCCCTTGGACCAATGCTAAGGAATGAGCTCAAGTTCTATCCTCACTGTGTTCAGCTATACTATTTTATATCTGTATCTTTTCCAAGTTATTATCACGTTTTCCTTGCCTCTTTATGTCGTCCTATTCCTCTTCCTTTCTAGAATTACCCCTTGTTCTTCTTTTTCTTTTTTTTGTTAATCATTATCTAGTCGCTGATTCCCATATCTTATCATTTGAATTTAAACAAATTAATAATTAAAAATAATTTCTGAAAATAAATGAAATCAGTAACCGTTTAATACTAGTGTATTGCTATTGCTTATTTAAATAGGTATAAATAGGTAATTGACTTTTCTGCCAAACCGAGAGAGCTGCTTTAAGTAGTTCAATTGGCATAAAGAAATTCAATTAACACCGAAAGTTTTTCCGTTTTTTTTTTCTTTTTTTTTTTTTTAGTCACTCTTTTTTTTATAATCAAGGGCATATCAAAAATCTTTGGTTAGGAGGGGAAGGGGTTAAAAAAGGAACTTCAAAAAACGCAACAAAATTGTTTTATGTGTATTTTTTTACATTTCTACGACTCAGACAAAAATTTCGGGGGCGGGAGGGGGGTTAACCCTGCCCCCTCCCCCCCCCCCCTGAATACGGCCTCTCTTTCAATGTCCTTTTTTACAGATTAAATGTTCGAGTAAGATTAGTTGATCCTTTTATTAATTCAAAGGGTTTTTGTGATATAACTTCTGAAACTTTAAGTTTGATTTAGCAAATTTGGGTCTGAATTGCAATTTTTTGACGATTTGCATCAATTTGATAAGTAAATTGAAGATTGAGTATTGATATGAATCTAAACTAACGATTAATAATTCGGTGGATATTAAAATAAAGGTATTAAATAAGTAAGAAATTTTCAAAGTTTCATTTTAATCATCCTCCTGTCTCGGATTTTCACGTATTATATTGAAATACAAAATAAATTATTAACTTATTATAGTTAATTCAGTATTATTTATTACATAATTAATTTACTATTATTTTTATGATTGTTTATTATAATTGATTAATTATTATTAATAATGCACTATTTACAACAGAACTTCCAGTTTTAATTTTCGCTTTTTTTCTTGAGAGAGAGAGAGAGAGGAAAATTTATATTTCTTTATGAGTGATTTCGTAGATGTTCCTTGACTTTTCTGGACAAAAAGAGTATTGGATATCACACAAATTTAGATTACCGAGTGAAAATTGTTTTACTCTTGAGTTTGTTAATTCAGCAGAACAAATGAGGAGGAGGATTAAAAATCAAATTTTTATGCCATTATTTTTCCAGGGGGGGGATTATTTGAGTCAATTTTTTCGGATGGGCTCCTCACCTTTTAGTTGGTACGATTTTTACTAGTACTTACCACTAGAAATATTTAGTAAAAGTAATTGTTTTATAGGATCGAAGTATTGCAGTCTGGGATATGGTATCATCGAACGAGATCAATTTGAGGCGAGTTTTAGTAGGTCATCGAGCTGCTGTAAATGTTGTTGATTTCGATGAGAAATATATAGTTTCAGCTTCCGGTGATAGAACAATCAAGGTAAATATATAAGTTGTCCGTTTTATTAGAAAGCTATTTGAGGAAACAAAAACATATATAAATCCCAACAGTAGATACAAAAAAAAAGGTGACAAAATGTATTTTGCACTAACACAGTTTATGAAAACAGACATTAAATTGAATTCAGCTTTTGTTTAAAGAAATTTAGAATTCAACTGGAATGAGGAGAAAATTAACGAAAATGTTTGAATTCAAAAGGATAATATTTTAAGTACTCAAACTGGAAAGGAAAGAGAAACTAAGAAAAAGAACATGGCAAGTAGTCCTCATTTGACAGCTTTTTTATTTGTTGAAGAACCAGAAATGTCAAATGGTTTGATATGAATTGACCCGATATTTAGGACAGCAGGAAGGAAGCCATTTTGTTATATAGCTTGATGTTGCTAAAAAAAAAATAGTATGGACTATTTATTTAATTATACTTGATTCAGGACACAAGGTGATTCGCAGCTCCTGGCACTAGCAGGCACCAGTTGGACGAATCATAGTGGAGGTGATTTCCTGCCTTGAGGAATCCCATTGACAGCCTTGACGGTAAAAATCACCGGTTGACTCTTAGTCAGTTTTGGGGTATTAGGTCAAGATGGGCTGCGGTCATCACAGCCTTTTTCCACTCAGGGAAGTGAGTTTGGTATGGAGATTCGTTTGAAAAGCAGGTCTGAGCCATGAGAGCTGATGGGGTGGATGAGACTTTGAGGTGATGTCTCTGCTTGCATTGTTGTCTTAGAGTTTCATTGGCGTTTCGATCCTGGTTTTTGCTGTCACGGTTTTTGAGCCGTACATTGGGACAACGAGGGTTAGAGAATCATAATCGTTGGCTTTTTTTGGTTTTGGAAAATCGTATAGATAGACATATATATAAATTAAAACCAGCAAAGTATACGAAAAAAAAAGGCAACCCTGACAGATGAATCAATGATCAGGTCAAAAGCTGTGTTACAGTCTATGGCAAATTAAAATCAATGCTCATTACTTCTTTCCTCTAGTGCTCAGTGGTGGCATTAGAGGATAGGGTGGTCGCTTCTTCAGTACTGGATAATCATGGGAGAATACGCCTTTATTCAAGTGTACTTTATTGCAGTATTATAAAGGATTCATCTAAGAGTTTGGGAAGCCTTCATTAGTAAAAATTGGAGCTAGTGTCAAAAAGAATAATCACCAACGCCACCTAGCGCCTGGTTACTTTGTTTGACCTTAGATTGTTGTTTGACTACTTTTGTTTAAGGTACTTTAATTTTCAGGGAAGTTTAAGGAAAGTTGCGTTCTAGTAGGCGTTCCAACTAAAATTCATCAAGCCTACTTAACCAGGCAAAATTTTCGCAAGCTAAACTAGGCGTATTTTGTCCTTATTTTGGTTTTTGGCTTAAACTAATTCTTGAAAAAAAAAAAAAAAAACACTATACTGTCTCCAGGGCTAGTATTTTTGTTCCGTCTTCTGATACTCAGTCGCCGAAGCTCTTATAAATTTTCAATTCTCTTGGGAAGCCCTTTTTCCTTTTTTTATTCCTCTTTTACAACAATATTTTTATTATTTTACTGCTAGATTATTTTTGCTTCTTTTTTACCTTTTTACTATTTATGCTTTTTCCAATCTTTACACTTGTTTTCTAGCTTTTTAGAATGCAAGATAAAAAAAAGTAGAAAATCAAAAGTATGCAGAGGAACCAGCAGACAGCGATGCTTGAAAAGAAGGCTTACCTACAGAAACAAACAAAAAGAAAAAGATCCACCCAAACATATCGAAAGAGGAAAAGCAAAAGCGCCAATGAGGAGATAGAAAAAGGAGTCTACCCAAAATGGCAAGTTATGAAGCATCAATGGGAAATCCCACTTGGCCAATTTTAAATGTGGGATATCACTTCCTAATTTTTCAAGTTTGAACATTTAGATGTACAATGCAAAAAGTAAGCAATGCAAATATGTACAGGAGGCACCATACAGCCATGCTGATACAGAGCTACCTAAAAAAAATATATATTGTCTTCTGCCAAAAGACGCTCCCAAACACAAATATAAAGAGGAAATAAGGTCAGAGATAGTAATGGACAAAGGCGACTACATAGTATGTCAGGATCACTAAACGACAATAGTAAAATAAGAAATCAAAATTATCCTACCATCAAAAGCGATGAATAGGTTGTATTTGTTTTTCGGCTGTTGGTGTCGAATTTTTGAGAAGAAATTGACTAATGAAATGTTTCCAATTAAGTGCTCAGTTTAAACTTATTTTCTAATGAAGTCTTTTGTGTCGTGTTCTTGTTATCGTTTCACAAAATTTACTATCATATTTTGATGCCCAAGAATAATAACACCTAATGCATAACAGCAATACAGGAATAGAATTATCTTTCCCAGAATTTGGACTTTTCATTGAACACTTTCCACAGTATTCTCGAATATTTGGATGCTTGCAAAACGATAAAAAAAAATGCTAGAAAAAAACATTTATAGTGGGAGTCGAACCCATCAGCCCTCCAGAAATGAGCCAAAGCTTCTACCTTTAGAGTATTAAAGCCACCAAAGATCTTTTTTCTCTTCCTTTTAGTGTAGACTTTATCCTTCACAACAAATATAATATGTATATTATGTATACACATATACATATATATATATAAATACTAGCTGTTGGGGTGGCGCTTCGCGCCACCCCAACACCTAGTTGGTGGGGGCGCTTCGCGCCCCCCCAAGCCCCCCCGCGCGCGTAAGTCGTTTCGCGCCATATTAGTTACGCGCCATTGTAGTTGTGTCCCTATGTCCCACCTGTGAATATAGATATATATATATATATATATATATATATATATATATATATATATATATATATATATATATATATATATATATATATATATATATGTTTTTAACTACGTAAAACTTGCGAATATACAACATTCTTTGCTGTCCCATTGTCTGTGCATATAAATAGATTGTCAGGTTTACCGACTCTTGAACATGCAACATATAATGGTCCATGGGAAAACAATCCGTATTCAGATCTATACCTCATGATTCTAATGATTGCCCTTGAGCTTTGTTGATGGTGATTGCTAATCGACCATTCCCTGAGTCGCCATCGTCATTTATATATCCCCCTGTGCACCCCGGCGTCCCCTTTGTAGTTATGTCCCTGTGTCCCGGTCGTCATTTATATTCCCTGTGTCCCGGTCGTCATTTGTGTCCCGGTGTCCCAGTCTGTGATTTCTCTTTGAGCGTCCCGGGCGTCATTTATATTCCTTGTGTCCCGGTCGTCATTTATATCCCCCTGTGCCCCCGGCGTCCCCGTTGTAGTTGTGTCATTTATATTCCCTGTGTCCCGGTCGTCATCCCGGTATACATTCGTTTTTGAATTGGTATATGATGAAAAAAATTTTTTATTTTTTCCCTTTTTTTCCTTTTAGTTTTTTTTTATTGGTTTTGACCTTTTTTTAGGTTTTTTAGTTTCTTTCTTTTTCTTTTTAGTTTTTTTTTGAAGTTTTTATCTTTTTAGTTTTTTTACTTTTATTTATATTTTTTTAGTTTTCTTTTTCTCCTTTATTTTTCAGTTTTTTTCCTTTTTTTAGTTTTTTTTCTTTTTTAGTTCTTTTAGTTTTTACCTTTTTAGTTTTTTTTAGTTTTTTAGATTAAATTTTTTTTTAGTTTTTCACCTTTTTTCTTTTTAGTTTTTTATTGGTTTTTACCTTTTTTTAGCTTTTTTATTTTTTTTTCGTTTTTTCTTTTTACTTTATTTTTAGTTTTTATCTTTTTTATTTTTTTTTATGTTTATTTTTAATTTTATTAGTTTTCTTTTTCTCTTCTATTTTTCAGTTTTTTCCTTTTTTTTAGTTTTTTTTTAGTTTTTAGTTTTTTAAGTTTTTTCCTTTTTTTAGTTTCTTTAGTTTTTTTAGTTTTTCGGCTGTTTTATTTTTTTATTAGTTTTTATTTTTTTTTGTAGTTTTTGCCTTTTTTTAGTTTTTTCAGTTTTTTTTTTAGTTTTTAGTTTTTTACCTTTTTTAGCCTAACCAGGATTTGAACCTGGGACCTTCATTCTCCGTTCTGACACCCTCTCTCACCGAGTGACTACTCCAGCATGTTCATTTTGGTGTTTTAAATGGTATATTATTAACCAAATTAATGTGTTTTACAATATACTAAGCATCGTCATAACAAAAATGACGACAACTAATTTCATGACGTCAGCCGACACAGAAACATGACGTCACCTGATCCACGATCCACAGATCCACAGACAACTTATTTTTATATATATAGATATATGCATACACTATATACGGATATGATTGAAAATTTTACCGTTAAAAAGTCTTGCATTTCAAATATCATTTCAGATGATCGATTTATTTGTACGCTTTAGTATGAAATTGGAAAAGCTAAGTACCTTTTTATATAAAGGTCCTTGAAAAGCTAAGAGCGATTAAGTATAAAAAAAAAGAAGTGAAGTTGGGTTGATTCATTGTTGCATCTGCAGAGTATTTTCATGTTTATTAAATCAAGCTTTTGTTTTTATTTGTTAGGTATGGAATACTTCAACATGCGAATTTGTACGAACGTTGAATGGACATAAAAGAGGAATTGCTTGTCTGCAATATAGAGATCGACTAGTGGTCAGCGGATCTTCAGATAATTCCATACGGTATTTCCTGCTTTTTTGTATATCTGTTAGGTTATCGATTATTTTTTTCTTCTTATTTATGTATATCGATTATATCGATTCGTATATCTATTTGTATATCGATTTTCGAAGAAATACACAATCAGTTTTCACAACGCACTCCTCTTCGTGCGATCTCGAATGTCGAGTAAAGGTTTTGCATAGGCAGTTTTTCAGAGGAACAGTTAGCTTCCTGACGCATGGGCATGGGCATTGTTATTTTTTGGAAGAAACAGAAAGACAAATAGATAGTGCAACTGAATGAAATTATAACAGGTCGCCAAAAAAGCAGGCCTGATTCTGTTTCTGTTCAGTTTTATGGGAAAAAGTCCTGTTTTCATACAAAAACGCTGTTTTTTTCCTTTTACTTACAAGAATTCAGACTAACTTTTCCTTCGGATTGAAGAGAACAGACCAAAAGAGTCATTTATACCTTGCATCCTTAAAAAAATTATATTAAAAACTGTATCATAGGCATACCCGTTCTTGAGGTTAAGGCACTAAATTCAACACTTTCTTTTGTACAGCGAATAGATATTGCGTTCAGTAATAAATACCAATCAGAAAATTTCCTTCGGATGCAAGCTATTGTTGGATGCGAGCTTTGTTTTTATCAAAATTTAAATGGGAATGTTTCTCATTTGGTTAATTTCTTTTTGTTCCCCGAGGTATCCAACCCTCGTCCCCTTCCTGTCCCTTATTTTTATGTCCAGACTTCAATAAATCTATATATTTAGCTGAGGAGTAAAGATAAGAGCTGGAAAACAACCTCAAAGAGCATTCCTAAAAGTTTAGTTTCTGTAATACAATTACTTTCTGAGGTATTTAGAAAGCCTATCGTCTTAAGTTTTACAAAAACGTCTTCTCGGTTTTGCGTTCATTCCTAGAAGTTTCATTACATTTACTCAACAACTTTTTGGATTAGTAGTGCTTATTCTTTGCGTAAAATATTGCAAACAAAACAGTTTAGATTTCTGGCATTTTTGTACTGTAATGATAAAGCAAAATTGGTGGAGTTGGCTAAATTAGTGTAGTTATAAGTTGCATGATCTCAGTTTCTGGGGGGGGGGAATTATAGAATTGGAAAAAAAAATGACGAGAAACGCCAGACGGTAGATGTTAGTGTTGGTGACTTTTGTCTACGTTTACTACGTTTTTTTTTCTTATTAGTTTCCCTATCTGCACACACGAAAAAATGATATCTGGCAAATATTTTGGTGAAATTGTACGTCGAGTATTGATATCTCTGACGAAAGACGTCCTGATACTTGATGATGGTTCTTATGAATGTTAATTGGAGGTTGGCAAATTCAAAACTAAGCTGATCAGCGAAATTGAGAAGAAGCATGAAAATGATTTTACTTACTCTGACGCATACTTGAGGAGCTCTTTTGTTTTACTTTAAAACGTTTTTGCAGGTTTCATTTCATCAATCTCCCTAATGTTATTATTCGTCAAGCTTACCAACTTCGGAAGCTAATTTGGGGTTCTGCAAAGAAAGCGAATTGTGCAAATTAAGCTGTTGTCAAATAGAAGCAGATTTACCAATATAAAGACTCGTCAGTAAAAATATACATTTCTTCTGAACATGATCTCAATATTTTCATCTTCTTCTCTGATAAAGTATTTAAGTGCATTCGATGTCTTAAAAATCATCATGCGAGCCTCAGTGTAGACTGGCCGTCTCGAAGACAAATTAGCGAATTTTCCCAGCAGCACGGGGAACTTCCTAAGCTGCTAAATTATTCAAATCATATTTCCTTCAATTTTTGTAAAAATGACAAGGTAAAGCTAAGGAGGGGTTAATTTGATATTAAGAACAAATGTTATCTTTTATTAATTATTAAGCAAGCTCTGTCTATTTAATATACTTAAAGCATAAATAATACGACCCCTTTTTAGCAAGGTTTTTAATTGAAGTGGGCAGCGCCACAGGGGACTCCCAGAGCTGTCAAATTGCTCAAATAATATTTCCTTTGAGGTGATGTTTAACGTTTTCTTAGCAGATATGCTAGAACATTTTTAGGGACCACCGTTCCCTGAACTTAAAGAGAAAATTCTGCTCGATTTAACAATTTAAAAAATCCACAGTTTTAAATGATGTAGTTCTGCTTCGGCTTTACTTTTCTTAATGCGTTCAATTTTGTACAGAGAGTTGCAATGAATTGTTATTAAATTTTGTTTCTTTTTTTTCTAGATTATTTCTTTTGTTATTAATAGCAATTATGGCTTTTATATTTTCTTTTTCCGCCGCAGATAGATTGGTCTTGATCTTTATGAACTGGAGCTGACATTACTTTTTTCGAAACCAATTTCTTTTGGTGACTTTATTTTGTAATTATTTTTTACGAATTTGTTGCGTTTTGCCTAAGTAAAAGCCACTTTATGCTGTTCACTAACCACCGCAAATCGTAAACGGTCGTAAAAAGTGTAATCAGAACCAAAAAGTTGTAGATACAGAGACCTGATATATACTGTACCCATTTTATCGCTGTCTAGTAGACAAAAACTAATTTCTGGAGTTGTCTTTTCCACAGTGAAAATGAAATATAATTTGTTTCCATCAAACATAGTCGCACGTGTTGGTCTGGATTTTTGATCCATGGATCGCAGTTGCTGCAACACTCCATATGTTGTAAATCAGGGGGTCTTATTTAACCTACCCCCTTAAACCTGCTCTGACTCTTGGGAAGACTTTCAGAGGTTTGTTAGTGAACTGCATAATCAAAAAAGGCTAAAAACAGTTTTTTGGGGTTTTGTTTTTGAATTGTCGTACGGACTAATGCGATTCCAACTTAACTGCCTCACCATATCAGTCACATGTGAGCTACGAATTCTGTAAATTCACCTTGTGTGGTATACAAGTGGATTGATTTAAAAGGGGATTAGTTGAATGGGTTTAATGTGAATTAAGGTGGGTTGAATGCGGCCGACATAAATGAAATTGAGATGAATAGACTTGAGTTATAATGAAAGTCTTTAAACCCCCTTCTTTAAGAAATAGTCTCTAAGAGACTATTTTGAAGATAAGAATTCTGAAGCCCTAAAAATCACGAAGGATTATTCCAGGTGTCGATTGCTGAAGTCCTTGCTAACAGGTTAATTTCCTTTTTTGGAGATTTTGACTGGCTGTCTGAACTTATTCATCGTCATCTGCTTAAAAATTTGTTGATTTGTAGTTGATCAGCAAATGCAAGTATTTCATAATCCATGAACCTATCTGCTCATCCGCGTTTTAATTTATAATATGCACTAGCTCGGATTATAATTTTTGCGGTTTAGGAGAGGTAATTACACTTCAGTTAAATGCGTGCTTACCACCTTTATATTGAAGTGATTGCCGTATTTATAAATAATATTGTACTAAGAATATACAGGCGTCAAAATACTTTTGTTTAATAGCTGAATTGACTAGAGCTTAAGTTTTATCTAATGATCTGATATTGTAAAGAACTTAATCTGATTATCACCTTCGCTTTAAGGGTAAGAATTGGGAAAATGATAAGATTCAAGAACCTCGTGCTTATAATATGATTTTTAGGCGCTCCACATCCCACAAACCCTTTTGTTACATCAACGTTATCTAAGATATATTTGTTATCTAAAAATCAGTGTATTTTTATCTGTACGAATCAAACTTGTCTTTCTGCCAGACATTTGTATGTTATGTATGTATGATTGAAAAATAAATGAACCTGAAAATAAGTCGATTCTTTTTCTCTCAGAAACATTGTCAGAGGACTTTCCTTAAGTAAAGGGGAAGTTTAAAATAATTTCTCTCTCTCTTTCCCTCATCTCACCGCCCTCTTTCTCTACTCTTTCTAATTTTGTAGAGAATTATTAAGGAAATACAGTGGACCGTACAAATATCAAACTGCAGGCTTCCTCGACAATAAAAGAAAATGTAGAATCTCGAAAGAACCGAAACAAAGTATTAATTTTTTTTTCTCTCTCTCTTTCTTTAACTGTTCTTAATAATTCGTTCTAAACCAGGGTGTTTTTGGACTGCCAAGTTATGGTAGAACAGTTTTAATTTAAAATTATCCAGTTTCTAAATATTTTGAAAAAAAAGACTGAGTGAAATGTGAACCTTGAATTATCTTTAAAACGTAATAATATAGAGAAAAATAGATTGGTGAAATCGGTCAAACGTATCGATTATTTTCGGTTGGATTATTAATCCAATTATTATTAATGAAAGAAGTGTCTTCTCACATTAGTTATCCTTTTCCTACAGAATAAACGAAAATAATGAGGGAATTTGTGAAGGCAGGGAATAACACAGTGAAGAAAACCTAAGTGAAAATTTCGGTTATATAACCAACAGCCGTCGTCTGCAAAATTTAATTTAAAACGAATGAAAAAGAAAACCAACTTACTCAAAACTCATCGAAAAAAATTTCAAACTAAAATTACAAAATAAATTTGAAGAGATTGTATTGTATTTTTCTGTTTTATTTGTTGTAAATTATGTTTCGCTGGTAACTGCTGTTGGTTATATAGCCGAAATATTCGGTTAGATTATATTCACTGTCTTCACAAAATTTCCGCGTAATCTCCTTTTATTTTGTTTAATGCAAAAGCAGTGTGTAGTCTTCGTAATTATTGTTTTTGTGTGTTTTTCTGTTTTAAGATAATTTATTTCATAACAAAGTGTCTTTCAGATTATGGGATATTGAATGTGGTGCTTGCATTCGTGTTCTCGAAGGACATGAAGAATTAGTGCGTTGCATTCGATTTGACTCGAAGAGAATAGTTTCAGGTGCCTATGACGGAAAAATAAAAGTATGGGATCTTGCTGCTGCCTTAGATCCACGAGCCCCTGCAGGAACACTGTGCCTGAAAAC